>NC_086452.1:477079548-477294548 GCF_028390025.1 Pseudophryne corroboree | reverse complement strand
CGTGCTGCGCATGCGTACGCTCTCCCGTGAAGGCGCATACCCGCAATAGCGTGCACCCGCGGGCGCACGGTATGCGTATTTACGGTAGAGTTTATGTAGTCGTAGCATGCGACTCATTCGTTACATATTTTCATAATTAATGTAGTTTGTAGATCATGGTCCCTTTGATAGTTTCTGAAAGTTTGGTTAATATAGAATGTCCATGAGCTGAGGAATCCCTCTTTGTGTTATACGAAGGGTCTAACAAGAGTCATACAGCAGTGTTTGGTACCCATCGGAAGAGTATTTAATTAGCAATATTCCGGTGTTGGTTTGGAGCGTATTAATCGCTCGTGCGAATAGTTATGAACATAAGAAGTTTATGTCCATTTCTATTATTTACTCATACTCAGGTATGCGGCGGGAAACCTAGTTCCCCACCCACCTGAGCTGTTTGAAATCGTCACAGCCCACCTGTATGAATCAACCTATGACCTTTTGTTATGATGCAGGGCCGAATTCCGACGTCCAATGGACAATGGGATTGTAGGGACTGTAGGATTGCATTGTGTGTGGAGCATAAATAGGCAGGCCGACCACATCCAGCTCTCACTCTTCAACGGTTCTCATTGCTGAAAATCGGGTGCTGGATGTCCAGGCGCATGCGATCGTTTACCCTTGTGCGTAAGTTTCTCTCCGTAATCATTGTCTTACTGTGAGCCAATTTCTCTCATCTCTCTCCATTTCTCTCTCTCTCTCTCCTTTCTCTTTTCTCTCACATCTCCCCTAGACTAGTATTGAATTGTATTAGATAGTATTGTATTTTGGTTAGGAAGTCTCTGTTATATTGTAGTGTATCATTTGTACTGTTATCCCCTTTTACAAGTATATTAGATATAATACAGTTAATAGGCTTTGGACCCTAAACCAGTATCTGTGTATTTCCTATAGTGTTAAGTGTTCACTTGAGCGTCGGTGACGCTCAAGCAGCTTTGTAGTTAGTCAGGTTACACAAGGTTGCACTTACACCCTGTACTCACATTAAGGTATTCTGTGAATTTCATTGGTATAAGGTTTAGACATAAAGGTATAGCGTTGTGAGCGTCTGCGCCGCTGGTGACCTCCTCGTGGTCTCGAGCGTAAGCTACGCCATAGCGAATCATTACTCTAGTCATAGCCAATAACGTGTCCTGTGATCACTGGGCCGTGAGCGAACGTGACGCTTGAGCGTCTCGCCTACGGCTGAGCGATCGTTACGCAACTAGCGTACCATTACGGTACTTCTTAAGTAAACAGCGTACAGTGTTCTTAGACTTCATAAAGGGTTGTTTATACGACAAGGGAATTTAACATTGTCAATTGGGGACTCGTCCTATCCTTCTCATATCTGCACTAGGTAGATCAGCAGACATTATCCCCCCAGCAAAGGGTGGGAGGTTGTCTCGCAGTGCTGACGGGATAAGCGTCTGCTTCGCTTAGATAAAGAGTGCTGAAGGAATCCGGGAACCGGAAGTAAGAACAAAACGCTTGTGTCTTTTAAAACTGTTTTATTTCTCTTCTGTCTTGCGTATACACGCACGCATACATATATATCTGCATTTCTTTTTCAATTTCGTATATCACTATTCCTGTTTGCCAATTTTTATAATTGATAGAAAGTGCTAAAAGAGATTTGCTGTTATTTCATAGTAGAGGTAATAGTTAAAATATAGACCAACACACGGCTTGTCTGGGAGATAAGGCAGTCAGTGTGGTGTGCGGTAGATGATCAGGGATCATCTACATTGATAAAGGTAGAAATTGTGTTACGGTGGATCTTTGTTTTGCGTACACGTGTCCCTAACAAAAGACTTGCGTACGCAATCCAAACGGCAGACGCACGCAGCGTACATTACGCAACGTAGCGTCTGGTTACGCCCACGTAGCTCAAGTCACGAAAAGTTGAATTAGCGCAAAGCGATAATTAGCGCAAAAGCGATAAGTAACGCACAGCGGTAAATAACGCGACGCGGTAAATAACGCAAATCTATTTTTGGAAAAATCTGAAATTTAGTTTAACAGATCCTGCTCCTAATTGGTAACACAGTTGGACTGAAGACAATTTCTGCGCAGAAATAGATATAGAAACAAAGTGTACATGTGTTGAGTGAGTGTGTTTTTATCACATAAGTTTATATAACTTAGAGGTTGAACCAAAAGGAAAGTCGGGTACTCGTCAAGGGACACACGTGTAAGTGACATATACGGTGGCTAGGGAGGCATCCCTGGTTAAATAATATTTGAGCATTAGAGTATAGCGGACCATAAGGTAACAGACCAGGAGGTCATTAACAGACGGTAACAGACCAGGAGGTCATAAGGTAACAGATAAAATAGACAAAGAGGTCCGCTATAAAGGTACAAGAGGCACAACGCCTGGGGTGTTGGTGCAGAACCCATATAGGCCACAAGCTCTTGCTGAAGGAATCGCGGCCGGAAACATCGATTCCATTGATCTTTCAGTACATGACAAGTAGTGCTTATGTACTGAACGATTGGACCGCACGTAATTGTGTGCAGTAGTTAGTAATCTGACCTAATACCATTAGAGTAAAGTGGTCACAAACGCTATTTGTACATTCTGACGTGATTTGTGTAATTTTTTATTTTTGGAAGGGAAGTTCGCTGGTCACTCAGGAACTATCTAACAACCCCAACTTTACTGGAAAGAGTAAGTGTCCTGCGGGTAACCCTCATATGTTCCAGTAAACAGAAGGTTCACAGGGGCCCTGGGTTGGGTACAGCAGCTCTGGTTACAGTGATTGCAGTACTGGCCAACGTGGGCGAGAAGTAAGTGGGGTACTTGGTAAACCGCCACCGCCGGCCTGCCCAGGACATCTTGGTTTGTTTGTAAGGGTTCGCTGAAAACCTTGATATAAAGATCCAAGGAGGAATAAGCAACACCTGCAGATTATGGGGGCCAGTTGTTCAGGTAGGGGGCGATCAACCTCGGTTCGGGTTGATTCAGAGAACCGACCCGTTGGGTCGGCAAGGTACATCATGTGTGAAAAATACGGAAGTCACACAGAATCTTTATGTGATGAATGGGAGAGAATGACTGTACAAGACAGGGACAAAGTCCCAAGAATAGGTAGCTTCAGTCCAGAAGTGTTACAAAATTTAAGGAGGAGGATATGTCTCATTGAACCAACAAAGAGACGAAGTAAACATTATGATTATGTGCAGTTAGGGCAACAGGAAGGTGAATTACAAAGAGATTCAATTGACTTTTCTGAATCTTATCTTGAGAGGAGAGACATGGCATCGGGGAGGATTATGGTTGCGGAGAAAAGCACAAGGTTGAACAATAAAAACGCTCTTAGCAACTGTAGTATAGATTATAAGAATAAGTGTAATAACTGTAACAATGATTATTGTAATACTGTTGAATGTACAACTATTAACCTATGCAAGTTGCACCCCATGTCAAACTTCCCTCAGGAATACAACCAAGAAAGTGAGCCCAGAACGATGTCAGCACCTCTTCCAGCAACCATCACAAAAGCCATCCAGGTGGATGCGACCAAATTGGTAAAGGCAATAATCAAACCCCCTAACGGAGGGTCAGGTGAGGTCGTGTCCACAGGTACGTACAATGTTTTATATCACGCACAAACAAATGTACCCCATATTGTAAGACCAAAACAAGGTGATGTGATTGAGTTTAGTCCTGTCAGGGTGATCACAGTCCCCAATGGGAAGACTGATGATCAGGGAACCATTCCCGTCAAGGACAGTGCAATGCGCCATCCCTGGTCCCGGACAGAATTGAGATCAATCAGATCTGATTACCCAGATCCTAGGAAAGATCTAACTGTATGATCAAAGATTCACAGAAGGTATATCAACTCCCTAGACAACGACATAATCATGGTATCCAAGGAATCAGGTAGGTACAGGGAAAGCGGTTGATGGTGATGAGCATCCAAGCGTTTGAAGAGGCATCAAATCAGCCAAGACCCCAGTTCACTGACACTTGGAGAAAGCCAAGGATCTGTTACCATTGTAGAAGAGAAGGGCATTATGCCAACAACTGTAATAACCCACATAAAGTTAGACCCCCTAGACCAAGAAATGAGCAAAATTACAATACACACCATTATAATCAGGGATCACATAGGCAGGAAAGGTGATTATTAGGAATGGAGGCAAGCCTGAGGTAACGGTTAATGAAGTGGGAGGTCATTCACTGAAGACACAGGAATGACCAGGTGAAAAGTTGTAAATGTATTTGTGAAAAATGTTTTTTTTTTTCTCTCTCTCTCTATCCCCATCTCTGACGAGTATTGGTAAGAATTCACACATTGCATATCCACTTGGTCCTTGCAGAAGTCTACCAAACCCCAGCATGACCTATCCGCCACAATGTATTTCTGGCCAGATACAGACAGTGGAATATGGAGGTGCTGGTGGGGAGGGACTGCTCAAGGAGACCATTAGACACATAGATATGACAGCCTAATAAGTCTGACAATGATTTTCTAATGCTAACAATGTTTTCGTAAAGTTTGACAATGTTTAAAAATGCTTTGTTTCTCTTTTCTTATTGATGGTTATTGTCGAGTTATGTAATGTATATATGCACATGAATTGTTCTCTATCTCTCTCTTCCCACTCATGTTTCCATGGTTTAAAGATGGTATGTCACCCCTCAGTTGGACCAATGGTAATGCCAGATTTTTGCTCCTTACAGAAAGATCGTCGGTTGGGAATGAACATTGCATCACCAGAATGTTCGTTTGGAAGACTGAGAGACAGCACCTTTGAGAAGACAGCAGAACAAGAAGAACAACAAGACGAGAGAACTTATTATCGTAACAAGTTCTCTCCCCCCCCTCAAACTGTTTTCTTATACCCCCTTTACAAATTTCTTCTTTTCTCCTCCTGTAAGATGGACTTGCCCCAAGAGACTGTGATATGGATTTTCCTGTTGACCATGATGTTGACCAGAGCAGTCTGTTTCGGTGAGAGTACCAGCGAGGTCGAGAAAGGATCCAGAAAGGTCCTGATGACTGAGACGGAGGTGTAAATTTCCAAGATCAACCAAACCAACAAGCAAAGGCGAGTATCAGAAAACGATCCGATAGAAGAAATTGTGATGGATTGTTAACTGAAGAAAACTGTATCTGTAGGCCCTGTGACAATTTGATTGAAGATGGATGCATAAAGAAATGCCAATCCAGTTCTAATAACCATAGGGACCGGCATCCATTAAGTGACTATCACTCCTTAGTGGGTAGCGTGTTAAATGAGACAAAATTTTTGGGTATGTTCTCAAGTACCTCAAGGGCATAGCAAATCAGGGCTAGTACCATTTCCTTTAACGGTAGGGGAGGTACTTGAGCTAAGTGGTGGAAGACCGGTGGACCGGAGATTTAACATCTCCAGCCCTCCTAGTTTGAAGCTCCACCAATACCATGTGGATAGGTCCCTCTTATGTTTTAATATCTCCAATCCCCGTAAGCCGGGAAATTGGGAAGTGTCATGGAGCAACCTTACCATGACCTTCTCACACAGAGCAGATAGAATGCCTACAGATACAGAGCTTGTACGCCACATAGCCAGTAGAGGAAAATCTTTCCGGTATCGATATACCTTAGGAAATAGGATTACTAGAGTTGGAGAGGTATCACCAGGATACTGTGCACATATCGTACAAACTGATACGTGCATTAAGCAGATGGAAGAATTAGGGTCAGGAGATTTCACCTGGAAGGTCTGTAACATGGTCATGTCCTTCTCCGTCCCATATGTTCTCCCCGATGACGCATATTTCATATGCGGGAGAAAGGCGTACAAGTGGCTTGCCCCAAACTCTGAAGGATTGTGTTATATTGGAAAAGTATTGCCTGAAGTGATGACTGTTACACATGACAAAATTAAGGACATACACCGTGGTGCCCAAGCTCCTTATACTCACACTCATTACGAGCACCGAGTTAAAAGACAACTGTCAGAAAGGTTAGAGCATCCGGCCTCCGATCTTATCCATGAATCCACCGGGATTCAGGTTTTGGTAGCGTTAGATTTCACTCGCACCGCTCGAGGAGTGATGAACTATAGATACATTTCCGCACTCGCCAATTTGTTAGATAATATCACTGAAATGTATGATGACACGTTTAGATACACTGGAAGAGAACATCAAGCTTACAAAACAGAACTAGTTCAGCATAGGATGGTTCTTAATTATCTTACAGCAGTAACAGGCGGATATTGTGTTACACTGGCAACACAGTACGGCATAAAGTGTTGCACTTATATCACGAATAGCACCGAGGATCCGGTAGAGGTCATAGACCAAAAGATGGATGATATTCTCCAATTGAAGTGGGAATTTCGTCGAAAACACAATCTCACCCTTGCTGCTGTAGGTAATGAGCTGACTGGTTGGGTGTCATGGTTGAACCCGCGAAATTGGTTCTCCGGTTTAGGAGACTGGGCTCAAGGAGTCATAATGGATGTTGGAAAGTTTCTACTATGTATCTTGGGTGTCATTATATCGATTGGATTGATATTTAGATGCGGGCAGGCTTTAATGAGGTGCAAACAAAGTACAAAAGTGATGAGCTTGAGGAGTGAGGAAACTGTAATTAACCTGGATTTGATTTATGACCCAATGATAGAAACCAGAATGTGATGAAAATGCGATTATACGGTCCGTTTCTTTCACCTGTTTTTCTGCTTTTCTCCAAGATACAAAGACCCCCTTGGACGAGGAAGTTGACGAGACGCTATACAGACAACAGACAAGCACCAAAGAAGGATTTTGACCACTTGAGAAATGGACACTTGATGAACTTTGCCATGGATCCCCAGTTTCCCTAGTATTTTTAAACTCACGCTAGCCCAACATTTTTTGTAAATCCGATGGCTCTGACAAAGCTATTTGCTCATGCCCAAGGAGCAATACAGCGCAAAGAAGACGACTCTCAACAGATACCGAACACAACTTCAACGACAGATGTACATTTCCCTGACATAGAATATCATTGCATTTTCCATAAGTGTTCTTTATCTTCATCTCTACAACCCTCAGGTAATGACACACATAGACGATAGGGAATACAGGCACAGATATCAGCAACCACATACCTCCCCCATTCATGTATCATCAACTAAAATGTGCATCCCCATTTTGTTACAACTGAAAGCCGAAATGAGCTCGGTAAAGTTTGACAGCCCATCCACAGACCCGTACCACGGGATAAGAAGGAATTCAAATGTATACTTCGCAATACCTCGAAGCTTGATTTACCACACGTACGGCACGATGATACATGACCCTCCAAACATGGACTCATACACACATGCTTCTGCTATCTCACTAGGTCATACCCTCTTCACACCTACTCCACTCTTCTTCCTTTCCCCACCATGGAAATCAATTAACCCCTGACTTACATTTTTCTCCTTTTTGAAATGTTTTAGAAGGTGGCAGTTATTATTGACTGCCAAAGGGTGGACTGTCAAAGTCAGAAAAATGTCTCTATGCACGTTGCCATATTTGCACCGCACACTGGTCCGTGCTGCGCATGCGTACGCTCTCCCGTGAAGGCGCATACCCGCAATAGCGTGCACCCGCGGGCGCACGGTATGCGTATTTACGGTAGAGTTTATGTAGTCGTAGCATGCGACTCATTCGTTACATATTTTCATAATTAATGTAGTTTGTAGATCATGGTCCCTTTGATAGTTTCTGAAAGTTTGGTTAATATAGAATGTCCATGAGCTGAGGAATCCCTCTTTGTGTTATACGAAGGGTCTAACAAGAGTCATACAGCAGTGTTTGGTACCCATCGGAAGAGTATTTAATTAGCAATATTCCGGTGTTGGTTTGGAGCGTATTAATCGCTCGTGCGAATAGTTATGAACATAAGAAGTTTATGTCCATTTCTATTATTTACTCATACTCAGGTATGCGGCGGGAAACCTAGTTCCCCACCCACCTGAGCTGTTTGAAATCGTCACAGCCCACCTGTATGAATCAACCTATGACCTTTTGTTATGATGCAGGGCCGAATTCCGACGTCCAATGGACAATGGGATTGTAGGGACTGTAGGATTGCATTGTGTGTGGAGCATAAATAGGCAGGCCGACCACATCCAGCTCTCACTCTTCAACGGTTCTCATTGCTGAAAATCGGGTGCTGGATGTCCAGGCGCATGCGATAGTTTACCCTTGTGCGTAAGTTTCTCTCCGTAATCATTGTCTTACTGTGAGCCAATTTCTCTCATTTCTCTCTCTCTCCTTTCTCTTTTCTCTCACATCTCCCCTAGACTAGTATTGAATTGTATTAGATAGTATTGTATTTTGGTTAGGAAGTCTCTGTTATATTGTAGTGTATCATTTGTACTGTTATCCCCTTTTACAAGTATATTAGATATAATACAGTTAATAGGCTTTGGACCCTAAACCAGTATCTGTGTATTTCCTATAGTGTTAAGTGTTCACTTGAGCGTCGGTGACGCTCAAGCAGCTTTGTAGTTAGTCAGGTTACACAAGGTTGCACTTACACCCTGTACTCACATTAAGGTATTCTGTGAATTTCATTGGTATAAGGTTTAGACATAAAGGTATAGCGTTGTGAGCGTCTGCGCCGCTGGTGACCTCCTCGTGGTCTCGAGCGTAAGCTACGCCATAGCGAATCATTACTCTAGTCATAGCCAATAACGTGTCCTGTGATCACTGGGCCGTGAGCGAACGTGACGCTTGAGCGTCTCGCCTACGGCTGAGCGATCGTTACGCAACTAGCGTACCATTACGGTACTTCTTAAGTAAACAGCGTACAGTGTTCTTAGACTTCATAAAGGGTTGTTTATACGACAAGGGAATTTAACATTGTCAACGGGATGCCATCATGTCTATTTGGGGTAGTCCCCACCGACTTGCAATGTGCGCGAAGACTTCCTGATGAGTCCCCACTCTCCCGGATGCAGATCGTGTCTGCTGAGGAAGTCTGCTTCCCAGTTGTCCACTCCCGGAATGAACACTGCTGACAGAGCGCTTACATGATTCTCCGCCCAGCGAAGAATCCTTGTGGCCTCCGCCATTGCCACTCTGCTCCTTGTGCCGCCTTGGCGGTTAACACGAGCTACTGCGGTGATGTTGTCTGACTGGATCAGAACTGGTCGATTGCGAAGTAAGATCTCAGCTTGACGTAGGGCGTTGTATATGGCCCTTAGTTCCAGGATGTTGATGTGAAGACAAGTCTCTTGACTTGACCAAAGTCCTTGGAAATTTCTTCCCTGTGTGACTGCTCCCCAACCTCGGAGGCTCGCGTCCGTGGTCACCAGGATCCAGTCCTGAATGCCGAACCTGCGGCCCTCTAGAAGGTGAGCACTGTTTAGCCACCACAGGAGAGATACTCTGGCCCTGGGGGACAGGGTGATCCTCTGATGCAATTGCAGATACGACCCGGACCACTTGTCCAATAGGTCCCATTGGAAGGTCCTTGCATGGAATCTGCCGTATGGAATGGCTTCGTATGTTGCCACCATCTTTCCCAGAACTTGAGTGCAATGATGCACTGACACTTGTTTTGGTTTCAACAAGTTCATGACTAGAGTCATGAGCTCCTGCGCTTTTTCCGTCGGAAGAAAAACCTTTTTCTGGTCTGTGTCCAGAATCATGCCCAAGAAGGGCAGACGAGTTGTAGGATTCAGCTGTGACTTTGGAATATTGAGAATCCAGCCGTGTCGCTGTAACACATTCAGTGAAAGTGACACGCTGTTCAGCAACTGCTCTCGTGATCTCGCTTTTATGAGGAGATCGTCCAAGTACGGGATAATTGCGACACTCTGCTTGCGCAGGAGCACCATCATTTCCGCCATTACCTTGGAGAAAATTCTCGGGTCCGTGGAAAGCCCAAACGGCAACGTCTGAAATTGGTAATGACAATCCTGTACCGCAAATCTCAGGTACGCCTGATGAGGATATATGGGGACATGCAGGTATGCGTCCTTTATGTCCAGAGATACAAAAAAATCTCCCCCTTCTAGGCTGGCGATGACCGCCCTGAGCTATTCCATCTTTAACTTGAACCGTTTTAAGTAAAGGTTCAGGGATTTTAAATTCAAAATGGGTCTGACCGAACCGTCCGGTTTCAGAACCACAAACAGAGTTGAGTAGTACCCCTGCCCTCTTTGAAGCAGGGGAACCTCTACCACCACTTGTTGCAGACACAATTTGTGATTTGCCTGTAAAACTATCTCCCTTTCCAGGGGTTGTTTCGGTAGGGCCGATTTGAGAAACCGGCGAGGAGGCACTTCTTCAAATTCTAGCTTGTAACCCTGGGAAACAATTTCTATTGCCCATGGATCCACCTGTGAGTGGACCCAGACGTGGCTGAACAGTCGAAGACGTGCCCCCACAGGAGCTGACTCCCTCAGGGGAGCCCCAGCGTCATGCGGTGGATTTAGCAGAGGCCGGGGAGGACTTCTGTTCCTGGGAACTAGCTGTGGTATGCAGCTTTTTCCCTCTGCCCTTACCTCTGGCAAGAAAGGACGATCCACGTGCTCTCTTGCTTTTATTGGGACGAAAGGACTGCATTTGATAATGAGGCGCTTTCTTAGGTTGTTCGGGAATATATGGCAAAAAATTTGATTTACCTGCCGTAGCGACGAGATCCGAGAGGCACTCTCCGAACAATTCCTCACCCTTGTAAGGCAACAACTCCATATGCCTCTTGGAGTCGGCATCACCTGTCCACTGCAAGGTCCATAAGCCACGCCTAGCAGAAATAGACATAGCGTTTATTCTGGAACCCAGTAAATTAATGTCTCTTTGAGCATCTCTCATATATAGGACAGCATCTTTTATATGCCCTAGGGTCATTAAAATGGTATCCTTATCAAGAGTCTCAATATCTGCTGATAAGGAATCGGTCCATGCTGCTACAGCACTACAAACCCAGGCCGACGCAATAGCCGGTCTGAGTAACGTACCAGAATGTGTGTAAATGGACTTCAAGGTAACCTCCTGCTTGCGGTCAGCAGGATCCCTGAGGGTAGCTGTATCTTGGGATGGAAGCGCTATCTTTTTTGATAAGCGTGTTAAAGCTTTGTCCACCCTAGGGGAGGATTCCCACCGTATTCTGTCCTGTGACGGGAAAGGATACGCTACAAGAATCCTTTTGGGAATCTGCAGTTTTTTTTGTCTGGAGTTTCCCGCGCTTTTTCGCATAAATCGTTCAGCTCATGTGAGGAAGGAAAGGTGACCTCTGGTTTCTTTCCCTTAAACATGTGTACCCTCGTGTCAGAGACAGGGGGTTCCTCAGTGATATGCAAAACATCTTTAATAGCGATAATCATATATCGAATACATTTTGCCACCCTTGGCTGCAATTTTGCATCTTCGTAGTCGACACTGGAGTCTGAGTCCGTGTCGGTATCTGTGTCAGCTATTTGGGATAGTGGGCGCTTCTGAGACCGCGAAGGTCCAGGCGACATTGGGACAGGCATGGGTTGACTCCCTGACTGTAACCCAGCTTCAGCTTTGTCTAATCTTTTGTGCAGTAAATTAACATTTGCACTCAAAACATTCCACATATCCATCCAGTCAGGCGTCGGCACTGCTGACGGAGACCTAGCATTCATACACTCCCCCTCCTCCTTAGATGAGCCTTCAATCTCAGACATGTCGACACACGCGTACCGACACACCGCACACACACAGGGAAGCCCCCCCCCCCCCGCCCTGCACCCTGACAGTGACCGGAGTGTGTGGGTGAATGGGAGCAATGGCGCACAGCTGCAGTGCTGTGCGTTACCTCCGTGAAGAATCTGAAGTCTTCTGCCGCCTGTGTGATCTTTTACTCACATACTCACCCGGCTTCTTTCTTCCGGCTCTGCGAGGAGGACGGCGGCGCGGCTCTGGGACGGACGGCGAGGGTGAGACCTGCGTACCGATCCCTCTGGAGCTAATGATGTCCAGTAGCCTAAGAAACAGAGCCCTGAAACTCAGAGAAGTAGGTCTGTTTCTCTCTCCTCAGTCCCTCGATGCAGGGAGTCTGTTGCCAGCAGGCTCCCTGAACAAAAAAACCTAACAAAAATGCTTTCTAACAGGAAACTCAGGAGAGCTCCTGAAATGCACCCAGCTCCTCTGGGCACCGTATCAAACTGAGGTCTGGAGGAGGGGCATAGAGGGAGGAGCCAGTGCACACCCAGAGTCAAAGTCTTTCTTAAAGTGCCCATGTCTCCTGCTGAGCCCGTCTAGCCCCATGGTCCTTACGGAGTCCCCAGCATCCTCTAGGACGTTAGAGAAAAAAAAAAATATATAATAATAATTATATATATATATATATATATATATATATATATATATATATATATATATATATACATACATATATACATATACACATACACCATACAGGGAGGTAGGTGTGTGTGTGTGTGTGTGTGTGTGTGTGTGTGTGTGTGTGTGTGTGTGTGTGTATGCAGCATACAGGGAGGTAGGTGTGCGTGTGTGTATACAGCATACAGGGAGGTAGGTGTGCGTGTGTATACAGCATACAGGGAGGTAGGTGTGCGTGTGTGTGTATATACAGCATACAGGGAGGTGTGTGTGTGTGTGTGTGTGTGTGTGTGTGTGTGTGTGTGAGTATATACAGCATACAGGGAGGTAGGTGTGTGTATACAGTGAGTGAGGTCGTGTGTATACAGTGAGGTAGGTAGTTGTGTGTACACAGTATACAGTGAGTGAGGTAGGTGTGTGTATACAGGGTGGTAGGTGTGTATAGAGCATACAGTTAGTGAGGTAGGTGTGTATACAGTGAGGTAAGTGTGTATAGCGCATACAGTGAGTGAAGTAGGTGTGTGTATACAGTAGGTAGGTACAGTATACAGTGAGTGAGGTAGGTGTGTGTATACAGGGAGGTATGTGTGTATAGAGCATACAGTGAGTGAGGTAGGTGTGTGTATATAGTAGGTAGGTACAGTATACAGTGAGTGAGATAGGTGTGTGTATACAGGGAGGTATGTGTGTATAGAGCATACAGTGAGTGAGGTAGGTGTGTGTATACAGTAGGTAGGTACAGTATACAGTGAGTGAGATAGGTGTGTGTATACAGGGAGGTATGTGTGTATACATTATACAGTGAGTGAGGTAGGCGTGTATACAGGGAGGTGTGTAAAGAGCATACAGTGAGTGAGGTAGGTGTGTGTATTTAATATACAGTGAGGTAGGTACAGTATACAGTATTGAGGTAGATGTGTATACGGTGAGGTAGGTACAGTATACAGTAGTGAGGTAGGTGTGTATACAGTGAGGTAGGTACAGTATACAGTAGTGAGGTAGGTACAGTATCAGTGAGGGAGGTACAGTATACAGCATACAGTAGTGAGGTAGGTACAGTATACAGTGAAGTAGGTACAGTATACAGCATACAGTAGTGAGGTAGGTACAGTATACAGTGAAGTAGGTACAGTATACAGAATACAGTAGTGAGGTAGGTACAGTATACAGTGAAGTAGGTACAGTATACAGCATACAGTAGTGAGGTACTGTAGATACAGTGCGGTAGGTACACTATACAGTGAGGTAGGTACAGTATACAGTAGTGAGGTAGGTGTGTATACAGTGAGATAGGTACAGTATACAGCATACAGTAGTAAGGTAGGTACAGTATACAGTGAAGTAGGTACAGTATACAGCATACAGTAGTGAGGTAGGTACAGTATCAGTGAAGTAGGTACAGTATACAGCATACAGTAGTGAGGTAGGTACAGTATCAGTGAGGGAGGTACAGTATACAGCATACAGTAGTGAGGTAGGTACAGTATACAGTGAAGTAGGTACAGTATACAGCATACAGTAGTGAGGTACTGTAGATACAGTGCGGTAGGTACACTATACAGTGAGGTAGGTACAGTATACAGTAGTGAGGTAGGTGTGTATACAGTGAAATAGGTACAGTATACAACATACAGTAGTGAGGTAGGTACAGTATACAGCGAAGTAGGTACAGTAGACAGCATACAGTAGTGAGGTAGGTGTGTATACAGTGAGGTAGGTACAGTACACAGCATACAGTAGTGAGGTAGGTACAGTATACAGTGAGGTAGGTACAGTATAAAGCATACAGTAGTGAGGTAGGTGTGTATACAGTGAGGTAGGTACAGTATACAGTAATGAGGTAGGGACAGTATACAGTAGTGAGGTAGGGACAGTATACAGTAGTGAGGTAGGGACAGTATACAGTAGAGTGGTAGGTGTGTATACAGTGAGGCAGGTACAGCATACAGTAGTGAGGTACAGTATAAAGCATACAGTTGTGAGGTAGGTGTGTATACAGTGAGGTAGGTACAGTATACAGTAATGAGGTAGGTGTGTATAGTGAGGTAGGGACAGTATACAGTAGTGAGGTAGGGACAGTATGCAGTAGTGAGGTAGGGACAGTATATAGCAGTGAGGTAGCTGTGTGTATACAGTGAGGTAGGTACAGTATACAGTAGTGAGGTAGGTACAGTATACAGTGCGGTAGGTACAGTATACAGTAGTGAAGTAGGTGTGTATACAGTGAGGTAGGTGTGTATACAGTATACAGGGAGGGAAGTACAGTAGACAGCATACAGTAGTGAGGTAGGTGTATGTATACAGGGAGGGAGGTACAGTGTACAGCATACAGTAGTGAGGAAGGTACAGTATACAGCATACAGTAGTGAGGTAGGTGTGTATACAGTGAGGTAGGTACAGTATACAGCATACAGTAGTGAGGTAGGTGTGTATACAGCAGTGAGGTAGGTGTGTACACAGTATACAGTGAGGTAGGTACAGTATACAGTAGTGAGGTAGGTGTGCATACAGTATACAGCAAGGTAGGTGTGTGTATACAGCAGTGAGGTAGGTGTGTATACAGTATACAGGGAGGTAGGTACAGTATACAGTAGTGAGGTAAGTGTGTATACAGTGAGGTAGGTACAGTATACAGTAGTGAGGTAGGTACAGTATACAGGGAGGTAGGTACAGTATACAGCATACAGTAGTGAGGTAGGTGTGTATACAGTGAGGTAGGTGTGTGTATACAGCAGTGAGGTAGGTGTGTACACAGTATACAGTGAGGTAGGTACAGTATACAGTAGTGAGGTAGGTGTGCATACAGTATACCAGGCTTTTTCAACCAGTGTGCCGTGGCACACTAGTGTGCCGCGGCCAGTTGCAAGGTGTGCCGCGGAGCCAGAGCAGCTTCCTGCACCTTCAGAGTGAACTGTTGGCCCAGGCTCTTCTTAGAGGGTCAGTCGTGCTCTGGCCGTGACCTATGCCTTGAAGACGCGGGGGTGTGAGATCATAGGTCACGGCCGCCGCATCTCACCACTCAGCCAGCCCACCCGCCTGCAATATGCATCTTCCAGTTTCTGCCTGCATACACCGCTTTCCTTGCCCACCCACATCCACGCCTGCCCGCCCGCCCGCTGCTCAGTATTCGCAGCACTCCACTATGAACAACCCCCGCCACTAAGGGACAGGGAGGAGGACAGCTGACCGGTAGGGGCTAATATTTGTTTTTGTTTTTTTCTCCTGTGGGGAACAATAGGATTTATGTGGGGAGAATATGGATGTATGGGGGAAACAATGTGAATAATTCATGTGGGGAGCAATAGGATTTATGTAGGGAACAATAGGATTTATGTGGGGAACAATGTGTTCTGTGTAGGCCAATGTACAGTATGTGTGGATTTTTTTTTACTATGAGGGCCAATGTGTGTTTTTTATTCTGTGGGGAACTGACGGTGTGCCTTGGCAATTTTAAAATATTGTTCGGTGTGCCGCAAGTAAAAAAAGGTTGAAAATCACTGCAGTATACAGTAAGGTAGGTGTGTGTATACAGCAGTGAGGTAGGTGTGTATACAGGGAGGTAGGTACAGTATACAGTAGTGAGGTAGGTGTGTATACAGTGAGGTAGGTGTGTATACAGTGAGGTAGGTACAGTATACAGTAGTGAGGTAGGTGTGTATACAGTATACAGGGAGGTAGGTACAGTATACAGCATACAGTAGTGAGGTAGGTGTGTGTATACAGCAGTGAGGTAGGTGTGTATACAGTATACAGTGAGGTGTGTGTGTATACAGTATACAGTAGTGAGGTAGGTGTGTATACAGCAGTGAGGTAGGTGTGTATACAGTATACAGTAGTGAGGTAGGTGTGTATACAGTGAGGTAGGCGTGTGTATACAGTATGCAGTGAGGTGTGTGTATACAGTATACAGTGAGGTAGATGTGTGTATACAGTATACAGTAGTGAGGTAGGTGTGTGTATACAGCAGTGAGGTAGGTGTGTATACAGTATACAGCAGTGAGGTAGGTGTGTGTATACAGTATACAGTGAGTTGTGCGTATACAGTAGTGAGGTAGGTGTGTGTATACAGTAGTGAGGTAGGTGTGTGTATACAGCATACAGTAGTGAGGTAGGTGTGAGTGTATACAGTGAGGTAGGTGTGTATACAGCAGTGAGGTAGGTGTGTGTATACAGTATAAAGTAGTGAGGTAGGTGTGTATACAGTGAGGTAGGCGTGTGTATACAGTATGCAGTGAGGTGTGTGTATACAGTATACAGTGAGGTAGATGTGTGTATACAGTATACAGTAGTGAGGTAGGTGTGTGTATACAGCAGTGAGGTAGGTGTGTATACAGTATACAGCAGTGAGGTAGGTGTGTGTATACAGTATACAGTGAGTTGTGCGTATACAGTAGTGAGGTAGGTGTGTGTATACAGTAGTGAGGTAGGTGTGTGTATACAGCATACAGTAGTGAGGTAGGTGTGAGTGTATACAGTGAGGTAGATGTGTATACAGCAGTGAGGTAGGTGTGTGTATACAGTATAAAGTAGTGAGGTAGGTGTGTATACAGTGAGGTAGGCGTGTGTATACAGTATGCAGT
This sequence comes from Pseudophryne corroboree, assembly GCF_028390025.1. Lineage (NCBI taxonomy): Eukaryota > Metazoa > Chordata > Amphibia > Anura > Myobatrachidae > Pseudophryne > Pseudophryne corroboree. Next base: position 477,277,652 of record NC_086452.1, on the reverse strand, counting down.
GAGGTGTGTGTATACAGTATACAGTGAGGTAGATGTGTGTATACAGTATACAGTAGTGAGGTAGGTGTGTGTATACAGCAGTGAGGTAGGTGTGTATACAGTATACAGCAGTGAGGTAGGTGTGTGTATACAGTATACAGTGAGTTGTGCGTATACAGTAGTGAGGTAGGTGTGTGTATACAGTAGTGAGGTAGGTGTGTGTATACAGCATACAGTAGTGAGGTAGGTGTGTGTATACAGCACACAGTAGTGAGGTAGGTGTGTGTATACCGTGAGGTAGGTGTGTATACAGCAGTGAGGTAGGTGTGTGTATACAGTATACAGTGAGTTGTGTGTATACAGTAGTGAGGTAGGTGTGTGTATACAGTATACTGTAGTGAGGTAGGTGTGTGTATACAGCATACAGTAGTGAGGTAGGTGTGTGTATACAGTGAGGTAGGTGTGTATACAGCAGTGAGGTAGATGTGTGTATACAGTATACAGTGAGGTGTGTGTGTATACAGTATACAGTAGTGAGGTAGGTGTGTGTATACAGTAGTGAGGTGTGTATACAGTAAGTGTATATACAGTAAGTGAGGTAGGTACAGTATACCTTAGTGAGGTAGGTGTGTGTATACAGTATACAGTAGTGAGGTAGGTGTGTGTATACAGTATACAGTAGTGAGGTAGGTGTGTGTATACAGTAGTGAGGTAGGTGTGTATACAGTAAGTGTATGTACAGTAAGTGAGGTAGGTGTGTGTATACAGCAGTGAGGTAGGTGTGTATACAGTAAGTGTATATACAGTAAGTGAGGTAGGTACAGTATACAGTGAGGTAGGTGTGTATACAGCAGTGAGGTAGGTGTGTATACAGTATACAGCAGTGAGGTAGGTGTGTATACAGTATACAGCAGTGAGGTAGGTGTGTATACAGTATACAGTAGTGAGGTAGGTACAGCATACAGTAGTGAGGTAGGTACAGTATACAGTAGTGAGGTAGGTGTGTGTGTATACAGTAGTGAGGTAGGTACAGTATACAGCATACAGTAGTGAGGTAGGTACAGTATACAGTATACAGTAGTGAGGTAGGTACAGTATACAGTATACAGTAGTGAGGTAGGTACAGTATACAGTATACAGTAGTGAGGTAGGTACAGTAGTGAGGTAGGTACAGTATACAGTAGTGAGGTAGGTACAGTATACAGCAGTGAGGTAGGTACAGTATACAGTATACAGCAGTGAGGTAGGTGTGTGTATACAGTATACAGTAGTGAGGTAGGTACAGTATACAGTAGTGAGGTAGGTGTGTATACAGCAGTGAGGTAGGTACAGTATACAGCAGTGAGGTAGGTACAGTATACAGCAGTGAGGTAGGTACAGTATACAGCAGTAAGGTAGGTGAGAGGAGGGTGTAGATACACACCAGAGGTGGTGGAAGGTGTGCCCGCAGTGGATGGCCGCCACATCCCGGTGGTTATCGAAGTAGTCGGAGCAGATGGTGCAGTATGCGCGGATCGGCATAGCGGCCGCCCGCTCCCGGCCTGACGGTTCGTATTTCCCTCACTCAGCAACAGCGGCCTCCGCGAGGCGCTCCCATTGGCTGACACGCCGCCGACGTCTTACGTCATAACGCATGGGGCGGAGCGTATGCCCGGCGGGAAGATGGGTCTGGTGACGTGCTGGGAGTCAGCGGCCCCGCCCCCTCCTGTGTGTGACTGACTAACATCATCCACCATACAGTGAGCGCTGCCGCTGCCTCACGTCATCAGTGTCGCCATATATCCTCCTATTATATCATTTCTCAACGAGGCTGAAGTTAGCTTCTTATTCGGCCAGCTTCTTATTCACTTCTTATTCAAGCTCTAGCTTCTTATTCACTTCTTATTCGAACTGCAGCTTCTTATTCAGATCATTCAGTTTTGCAAGGGTTAATGAGTCTTGGGTAACAAATCTGACACCTGAAATCAACAGAGGGTGGTCACTTACATATGACGCAGTTGTATTTTGCCTGGCCCAACGCTGTTTTGGGCATGAAATACACTGGCAAAGTGGGCACACACACCATATTTTACCATTTTGAATAAATAGCTGTAGTTTTTCAAGGGTTAACCAGTCTTGGGCCACAAATCTGACACCTGAAATCAACAGAGGGTGGTCACTTACATATGACTGCAATAATGAATAAGTAGCTGGGGAGGGTCAGTCAAGCCAGATGACCTCTCCTTAAAGCAACAGTCTAAGTTATCAACATTCACTATATATATATTTAACATACTATCCCTTTAAACAAGGAAACTCATGAATTACACAGGTTCTGTGGCTGCTGACTTCAAGCCTGCATTTCACTTTGTTTTAATCAGCCACAGAACCTGTGCAATCTATGAGTTTCACAATGTATTTATTTTTCTGTAGCGGGGTACACTGCAGTGACGTGCGGTGGGGTGAGGCAGGTGAGGATGAGCCTTTCTGGTGCAGTTTTATTGTTTGTAATAATTTCTGCATTGTACCTGTGACTGTGTGTGCCAATAGCTGCTGTGTGGTTCTTATTCCATGTATCTCGCCCTATATTCTGTACCCTGAGGGGGCTATGTAAGTCAGGATCATAAATATATATATATATATATATATATATATATATATATAGAAAGAGAGAGAGTTTCACAGGAAATACTACATCGGTATCTTTTTCTGTCTATTTCAGTCATAATATACTGCTTAACACTCCACAGGGGGTTTATGTCAGGTAGTGCGTCTGGCTATGTTGTACTGTTACGCCCTAAGTCTACGTTTCTATATTATGTCTGCATCACAGGGTGAGAGATCCATGGCGAATCCTGCGTCATGCAGTGCTGACGCCGAGGATTTATCTAAGGAAAATATTCCAGCTGAGGGTCGAAGTACCGGAGGCTATGTACCCCTCAGTCAGCCTGTAGCACTGGTGGCTTACCAAGAACCACCTTGGACTGCCTTTTCTAATGTGCTGACTATGCTAATAACGAGACTTACGCCCCCTGTGGGACCTCCTGTGCCATTACAGCCACATATTGTCCCTGCAGTTAATCCGCCTTGGGCAGATATACTGTCAACTCATGTACAGCAATTAAATCGGTCTCTGGTTAAACAAAAACCTAACCCTCGCCCCCCCTAAGACCAAAGGGTAATCTAAGCGGACAATTACCTCCTCACAATCCACGCATGTTACGGATACTTCATCACATGAAGATGGCGTATACACTGACCCCACAGACACTGATGCAGATGCTTCTGATGGGTAATCTATTTCACAGGTGGATGTTCTTGACCTCCTTGAGGCTATCAGGCTGATTCTTTTGATGATGAATCTGCACCTCAAGATACGTCTAAGAAACCTGATAAGTTCAAACGTCAGAAGGTCACTAAATTAATTTTGCACCATTCTGACCATTTAGTTGACATACGTCAGGAATCCTGGGAGTCTCCAGGAAAGAAATTTGCCCTCTCTAAGAAAATGCTAGCTCATTATCCCCTCGGTGCAGAGTTAAGTATGAATTGGGAAACTCTGCCACCAGTGGACTTGCATGTCTGGTCTGTGGATCCAGACTCTAAAAAGACCTTGGAGGTTATCCCTTTTAAGGGAGACATCCTTTTTGGGGAAGATTTGAACAAAATTGTTGCTGACTTAGCGTCTGCTACAACTGCATGTATGACGTGTACTAATTCTTCCGCTCCGAAGGCTAAAAGTACCACTTTTCATTCCTTTCTACCTCCAAGTAAAGCAAAGGGTCAGGCGTACTGAAAACAGGCTTACACTTCCAAAACCTCGAAGCCCAAACCTAAACGTTCCTGGGTGGCCCGTCAGCCTGCTTCTAAACCAGAAAAGCCTGCTGCATGATGGGGTGGGCCTCCCCTTGGGGGATCCCAGGGTGGGAGGCCGACTTCTAAGGTTCGCACAGGTATGATTACAGACCACTTCAAATGACTGGGTAAGGGAAGTCGTCACTCACGGATACGCTATCTCTTTCAAGAAATGTCCCCCTTGCCAGTTTTGCTTGACAAACATCCCCTCAGACCCGGTAAAAGCAAAAACTCTCCATTTGGTGGTACAATCCCTTCTGGACACAGGAGTGATAGTAACGGTGCCTCTGGCTCAGAGAGGCAGGGGGTACTATTCAACGTTGTTCCTAGTTCCGAAACCGAATGAATCCTCCCGACCTATTCTAAACCTCAATTCTTTGAACAATTTTGTGAAGGTTTCCAAGTTCCGTATGGAAACCCTTCACTCTATTGTTCTGGCTTTGGAGCCCATGGACTATATGGTATCTATGGACACACAGGAAACTTACCTACATATACCTATTGCCATATCGCATCAACAAAACCTGCGGTTTGCTATTGGCAACCTACATTATCAATTCCAGGCCTTACCTTTTTGCCTGACCACGGCTCCACAAATCTTCAACAAGGTCATGGCAGTTATGACTGCCCTACTCCGCTGTTAGGGTATCAGGATCCCAACAGGTCTGGACGATTTGTTTATCCTGGGAAACTCCCCAGAGGTTCTCCTCCGCCATCTGGAACTGACGGTCCAATTTCTGCAAGCCCACGGGTGGCTCATCAACTGGAAGAAATCCTCCCTGGTCCCTGCTCAAAGCATGGTGCACCTGGGGGCATTGTTGGACACACTCAACCAACGGTTGTTCTTGTCTCAGGAGAAGGTCCTGAAGCGTCAGGACAGTATAAAATACTTCCTTTCTCGCCCACGAGTGTTGATACACTCGGCGATGCAAGTACTAGGCCTCATGGTGTTGGCTTTGGACATGTTGGAGTATGCTCAGTTTCACTCTCGCCCTCTGCAGAAGCTAATCCTTGCCAAGTGGGACTGCCTGCCTCACAGGATCAGATCTCGCATGATATCCTTGACTCCAGAGGTTCGTCTGTCACTGACCTGGTGGCTACAGGACCAACAATTGAGCAGGGGTCGTCCCTTCTGGATCTCCAACTGGGTCCTTCTGACGACGGATGCCAGTCTGCGGGGTTGGGGTGCAGTGTTGGAACTACATTCTCTTCAGGGTCGGTGGACCAGGTAGGAATCTCTCCTCCCGATAAATATTCTGGAGTTGCGGGCAGTGTTCAATGCTCTGAAACTTGCCCTGACTCTGGTGCAGAACAGGCCTTTTCAAGTACAATTGGACAATGCTACCACGGTGGCGTACATAAACCATCAAGGCGGCACTCGAAGCCGCATGGCAATGTTGGAAGTGTCAAAGATCCTTCACTGGGCGGAACGCCATCTGCCAGCCATATCGGCAGTATTCATTCTGGGGGTCCTCAACTGGAAAGTGGACTTCCTCGGTCGCCAGGACATACACGCCAGAGAGTGGAGCCTTCATCCTGAAGTATTTCAACTCCTAGTAGACAAGTGGGGTCTACCAGATGTAGACCTGATTGCGTCTCGACACAATGACAAGGTTACGGTCTTCGGAGCAAGAATAAGGGATCCTCAAGCAGCGTTCGTAGACACACTGGCAATTCCATGGAACTTTCGGCTGCTGTACGTGTTCCCTCCGGTGTCACTCTGTTATGCACACCAGTGCCTGCAGGAAAGTACTAGTGTCAGAACTGTTATGCACTCCAGTGTCTGCAGGAATGTACTGGTGTTTGAACTGTTATGCAAAACAAATGGACTCACAGACAAACTGGGGAATATGACATAAAGTACACAGAAGGTGATAGGGTAACAAAATACACACACAGTGAACAGAGAAGCCCAGAGGCTAAGGAACTGGGTATCTCCCTTGTATTAGAACTGCTCAGATGTAAAAAGCAAGATGTTGTGTTTTAATACGTAGAGAACCCGAAATGCTGTTGCTAAGGGCAACAGCAAAACCCTAAAGGGTTACCAACGGGTGTGGCAGTAAACTCCTTGGTCAGAGATGGAATGATAGACACAAGGAGAGCCTCCACAATCCTGATTCTCACTTGCAGTGCACAGGTTTAAGCTTACTGCCACTAAACTGACCCCTGACACCTAGCACAGTGAGACAGGATTAGACAGGCAAGTGTTAGAATACAGCCGCAAACTTGCTAAGTTCACAGAGTAATAACAGAACCCCAGCAAGCTAAACGACTGACTCCAGTCTTACTGCTAGGTCTGGATTGGCAGAGTGTAATACCAAATCCCCAGGCCTATTTGCAGTAAGCAACAAACAAATACAAAGCTACACAGTACTGGCTAACTTTCATGAACTGACTAACCAACAGAGATTCAGCAGCATCTGCTTACCCTGAAAAGAGGCCTTATAAAGCAGGTGCTGTCCACGCCCCACTCAGACCTCACAGACTGTGAGCACAAAAACCAGCACCGGATCCCCTGCCGTGCACAGAGCCTATAACCACTGCACAGCAAAAGACCCGAACCGGAGTATCAGCTGCGCTCAGGTTACTCCACTAGCACTTGTCTCCCGGTTGCCATGACGACGTGGCAGCACAGGGCAAGAGACCCTAACAGTACCCCCCCTCTGACGAGGGGTCAAAGAACCCCTACCACCGGGTTTATCGGGGAACTGCGAGAAGAAAGAGCGTATCAGTCTGGGGGCATGAAGATCACAACTGCGCACCCACGACCGCTCCTCCGGGCCATACCCCTTCCAGTGCACCAAAAATGACAGCCGACCCCGAACCACCTTGGAGTCAAGAATCCTTTCAACAACAAACTCCCTCTGGCCACGTATCAGAAGAGGGGAAGGTCTTCCACTGGAAGAAGGATTACTAATCGCCCGTTTTAAAAGGGAACAATGAAATGTTTTATTGATACCCAAAGAACGTGGCAGATCTAACTGAAATGCCACCGGATTGATAACCCTGGTGATCTTATAAGGGCCGATGAACCGGGGCCCTAACTTATGAGATGGCTGTCTCAACTTCAAATTCTTGGTAGACAACCAGACGAAGTCTCCTAATTTGAAGCTGCAGGGTCTTTTCCGCTTATCAAAAACCCTTTTGGTCACTAATGACACAGACACAAGGGCTTTCTTCACTTTCCGCCAAATACCTCTAAGGACCGAAACCACAGAGGAACCACCAGGCGTGGAGTCCAGGGGGTCAAAAGAATTGGCCTTAGGATGATGCCCATACACACAAAGGAAGGGAGAGATCCCTGTAGCAGAGTGAGCCGCGTTGTTATAGGCAAACTCCGCCATGGACAGATGAGCAACCCAGTCAGTCTGACACTTGGAGACATAACACCTGAGGAACTGCTCCAAGGACTGGTTCACCCTTTCAGTCTGCCCATTAGACTGCGGATGGTAGCCTGACGACAAGCTGACAGAAATCTGGAGATCGGAACAAAATGCCTTCCAGAATTTGGCCACAAACTGGGATCCGCGGTCAGAGACCACATCAAGTGGCAACCCGTGGAGACGCACAACATGCAGCATAAATAATTCAGACAGGCGTCTGGCTGATGGCAGCCCAACCAGTGGAACGAAGTGCGCCATCTTCGAAAACCTGTCAACGACAACCCAGATGGCTGTCATCCCCGAGGATTTGGGCAAGTCCACCACAAAATCCATTGAAATGTGGGTCCATGGCTTAGATGGGATAGAGAGTGGATGTAATGGGCCAACAGGAACCCCTCTAGGAGTCTTATTTCGGGCACAGATGTCACATGCCCGAACCCACTGATCCACATCCTTAGCCACCGAGGGCCACCACACCGCCCTAGATAGCAACTCCCGAGTTCTGGCAATACCCGGGTGACCTGCCGACTTCTTGGCATGGAATTCCAGGAACACTCGCTGTCTTAACCTAGGAGGCACAAACAAAAGACCTACCGGAAGGTCTGGAGGAGCCTGCTCCTGTGCTCTAAGGACTAATGATAAGAGGTCCTGGGTAATGCCCACTTTAATACATGATGGGGAAACAATGGGCAACGGCTCCTCGGTTGTCTCCTGGATTGGAGCAAAACTCCGCGAGAGCGCATCAGCCTTGATGTTTTTTGACCCAGGGCGATATGTTATCAAAAAATTAAAGCGAGCAAAAAACAAAGCCCATCGTGCCTGCCTGGCATTGAGACGCTTCGCTGACTCTAAATATGCCAGATTCTTATGGTCAGTGAGAATTGAGACCACAAACTTAGCCCCCTCAAGCCAGTGTCTCCACTCCTCGAGTGCATCCTTAATAGCCAACAATTCCCGGTTACCCACGTCATAATTCATCTCGGCAGGCGAAAATTTACGGGAAAAGTAAGCACAGGGATGAAGGCGATTATCAGACACTCCCATCTGAGAAAGCACTGCCCCAATACCCATCTCAGAGGCATCCACCTCCACCACAAAAGGACGCTCTGGATCTGGGTGTCGCAGCACCTTGGCCGAAACAAATGCCCTTTTGAGACGGGCAAAAGCCGCTTTAGCCTCACAAGACCAGTGAGCAACATCCGCCCCTTTCTTAGTGAGTGCCACCAAGGGCGCCACTATAGACGAAAATCCAGCGATAAATCGTCTATAAAAATTCGCAAAGCCCAGGAAACGCTGAAGCGCCTTCAAACTAGTGGGCTGCACCCAATCCAGGACTGCCTGTACCTTGGAACCCTCCATTTGGAAACCTTCTGGGGAGATAATATATCCTAGAAATGTGATTTGCTGAACTTCAAATTCGCACTTCTCCAGCTTCGCCCCAAGCCGGTGGTCTCTGAGTTTCTGGAGGACTAAGCGTACATGCTTCCGATGTTCCTCCAGGGAATGGGAGAAGATTAGGATGTCATCTAAGTATACAACTAAGAATCTATCCAAATATTCCCTGAGCACATCATTCATGAAATCCTGGAAGACTGCCGGGGCATTACAGAGCCCAAAAGGCATCACCAAATATTCATAATGCCCTGAGTGGGTATTAAAGGCAGTCTTCCATTCATCCCCCTCTCTTATTCGGATTAGATTGTACGCACCGCGTAGGTCAATCTTAGAAAAAATGGTGGCAGTACGAAGCTGGTCAAACAAGACCGAAATGAGAGGCAGTGGGTATGAGTTTTTAATCGTGATACGGTTCAATTCCCTGAAGTCGATGCAGGGTCGCAACGAACCGTCCTTTTTACCCACGAAGAAGAACCCCGACCCAACTGGAGACTGTGAAGGTCTGATAAATCCCTTAGCCAAGTTCTCCTGAATGTACTCTGCCATAGCCTGAGTCTCAGGACGTGACAGGGAGTACAACCTGCTCTTGGGAAGCTTAGCATTTGGCAACAAATCAATGGCACAGTCATAGGGGCGATGGGGAGGTAGTACCCCTGCAACTTTTTTGGAGAACACGTCCGCAAAATCTGCATAACACCCTGGCAATCCTGGCAAACTTAGCTGCGAGAGCCTGACTGGAAGGCTCAAGCAACTCCTGAAACAATCAGTACCCCAACTAAGAATCTCCCCAGAGACCCAGTCAAATTGAGGATTGTGGGCCCTTAACCAGGGTAACCCCAACACCAATGGGGCAAAAGTACAGACAGTCACATAAAAGGACAATTTTTCAGAGTGTGTGGCTCCAATAAACAAAGAAATCTGGCTAGTGCAAGAGGTAATTTTACCTTGGGATAATGGTTCCCCGTTTAACCCACAAATCTCAATTTCCGATGCCAAGGGTACTAAGGGAACAGAGTGTTTTAGGGCGAATTGGCGGTCCATAAAAACCCCGTCGGCCCCACTGTCCACAAAGGCCTCAGTCTTGACAGTTTGACCGAGGATCTTCAAGGTCACCGGAATGAAAAAAGTCTTCTTGGGAAATTCTGACTTCTGGCCTGACAGGATATTTCCCATCACCCTCAGGCCCTGAAGTTTTCCGGCTTTTCTGGGCATGATACTACCACATGACCTTTATTCCCACAGTACAAACACAACCCCTGCTGTCTCCTCCGCGTCTTCTCACGCGAGGAGAGGCGGGTAGCCCCAATCTGCATAGGCTCCTCAGAAAATTCCTCAGAGTCTGAGGTTCCCTTGGGAAGGAAGGAAATCTCAGTCTCCCTTTCAAGCCTACGCTCTCTCAGCCGTCTATCCACCCGGATGGATAACTGCATGAGCTGATCCAAGCTATCAGGCAAGGGATATTGTACCAGTTGGTCCTTTATCTGGTTAGAAAGACCTCTTCGGTACTGGTGTCTCAGGGCTGGGTCATTCCACTGGGTATCATGGGCCAACCTCCGAAACTCCGTACAGTAAACCTCAACTGGCCTTCGCCCTTGCTTAAGGATCGAAATCTGAGCCTCGGCTGAGGCCGTCTTGTCAGGGTCATCATACAACATGCCCAGTGCCGTAAAAAAAGCATCAACACTTTTAAGCGACGGACAGTCAGGCTGCAACCCATATGCCCAGACCTGTGGGTCTCCTTGTAGCAAGGAAATCACTATGCCCACCCGCTGAATCTCCGACCCAGAAGACTGAGGCCTAAGCCGGAAGTATAGCTTGCAGCTCTCCTTGAAACAAAAGAACTGCGAGCGATCTCCAGAAAAACGATCCGGGAGATTTACTTTCGGCTCCTTAACCCCTGCAGGTGCTGCTGCTGCGGGAGCTCCGCCAGCAGCCTGGGAGGTGTGCATTTTAATGGACAAATCATTAAATTGCCGAGTCAGGACCTGCACCTGATCGACCACCTGTTGCAACGTATTTTGAGGGGTATGCTCCATATTCCCACAAAATTTCAACAGGAGTATTAGGCTGCTGAATATGTTATGCACACCAGTGCCTGCAGGAAAGTACTAGTGTCAGAACTGTTATGCACTCCAGTGTCTGCAGGAATGTACTGGTGTTTGAACTGTTATGCAAAACAAATGGACTCACAGACAAACTGGGGAATATGACATAAAGTACACAGAAGGTGATAGGGTAACAAAATACACACACAGTGAACAGAGAAGCCCAGAGGCGAAGGAACTGGGTATCTCCCTTGTATTAGAACTGCTCAGATGTAAAAAGCAAGATGTTGTGTTTTAATACGTAGAGAACCCGAAATGCTGTTGCTAAGGGCAACAGCAAAACCCTAAAGGGTTACCAACGGGTGTGGCAGTAAACTCCTTGGTCAGAGATGGAATGATAGACACAAGGAGAGCCTCCACAATCCTGATTCTCACTTGCAGTGCACAGGTTTAAGCTTACTGCCACTAAACTGACCCCTGACACCTAGCACAGTGAGACAGGATTAGACAGGCAAGTGTTAGAATACAGCCGCAAACTTGCTAAGTTCACAGAGTAATAACAGAACCCCAGCAAGCTAAACGACTGACTCCAGTCTTACTGCTAGGTCTGGATTGGCAGAGTGTAATACCAAATCCCCAGGCCTATTTGCAGTAAGCAACAAACAAATACAAAGCTACACAGTACTGGCTAACTTTCATGAACTGACTAACCAACAGAGATTCAGCAGCATCTGCTTACCCTGAAAAGAGGCCTTATAAAGCAGGTGCTGTCCACGCCCCACTCAGACCTCACAGACTGTGAGCACAAAAACCAGCACCGGATCCCCTGCCGTGCACAGAGCCTATAACCACTGCACAGCAAAAGACCCGAACCGGAGTATCAGCTGCGCTCAGGTTACTCCACTAGCACTTGTCTCCCGGTTGCCATGACGACGTGGCAGCACAGGGCAAGAGACCCTAACACACTCCTGCCCAGGGTAATAAGGAAGTTCAAGCAAAAAGGAGGAATCCTACTTCTACTCGCTCCAGCATGTCCCAGAGTACATTGCTTCTCAGACCTACAGGGTCTCTCGATAGAGCGTCCTCTTCTACTTCCACAATGCCCAGACCTCCTAGTTCAGGGCCCCTGTGTCTACCAGGATTTGTCCCGTCTGGCTTTGACAGCATGGCTCTTGAAGCTTCCGTCCTGAGTGCCAAAGTTTTTTCTGAGGTGGTCATTCAAACGATGTTGAAAGCCTGTAAACCAGCTTCGGCTCGGATTTATTATAGAGTCTGGAATTCTTACTTCACCTGGTCTGCGGATAAGAATTATGATGCATACAAGTTCAGTACTGCAAAACTTTTGGCATTCCTGCAACAGGGCCTGGACTTAGGCCTTCGTCTGGCCTCCCTCAAGGTTTATATTTCAGCCTTGTCGATATGGATTCAGAGAAAAATTGCGTCTCTGCCTGACGTTCATACTTTCACTCAGGGTGTTCTAAGGATTCAACCTCCCTATGTCCCTTCTGTGGCACCTTGGGATTTGTCTGGTGTTCTAGATGCCCTGCATGAGGCTACGTTTGAACCTCTTAAGTCTGTGGACCTTAAGTGGCTTACGCTTAAGGTTTTGTTTTTGCTGGCTATTGCCTCTGCTAGACGGGTTTCGGACTTGGGTGCCTTGTCATGTTGGTCACACTTTTTGATTTTTCACTGTGACCGTGCGATTCTTAGAACTCGCCCTGGTTATTTACCTAAGGTAGTGTCATCATTCCACCTTAGCCAAGAGATTGTGGTTCCGGCCTTTATCTCTCCTGATTTGTCCTCCAAAGAGCGGTATTTGGATGTGGTACGGGCTCTCTGTATCTACGTGAAGAGAACCGCTTCCATTAGGAGATCGGATTCTCTATTTGTTCTTTTTGGTTTTCATAAACGTGGCTGGCCTGCTAATAAGCAGAACTTGGCCAGGTGGATTAGAATGGTGATTGCACAAGCTTATGTACAGGCTGGTCTTCCAGCTCCTGCAACTATCAAGGCCCATTCTACTCGGGCTGTTGGACCTTCTTGGGTGGCCTGCCGTGGCTCCTCCCTCGAAAAATTGTGCAAGGCGGCTACGTGGTCCTAAGTGAACACGTTCATTAGGTTCTATGCCTTTGATTATTCCGCCTCCCTGGATGCTTCCTTTGGACGCAAGTTTCTTGTGCCCGCTACACTGCATCCCCACCCATGAGGAACTGCTTTAGGACATCCCCGATGTTATTCCCTGTGGAATACTAGTGTACCCAGCTGCAGAAAAGGAGATTTATGTAAAGAACTTATCCTTTGTTAAATCTCTTTCTGCGAGGTACACTGGATTCCACAGGGCACCCACCCTGACACACTTAGCTTCTTTGGGTTTGTATGGCATTAGCCGCTGGTACCTTCTCCTGTTGTGAGAATGTGGGTCTGTGTGACTACTAACTGTTGTCGTATCTTTTACCTGCTACTGCATTGGACTGGTTAACAAAACTGAGCTCCTGTGCATGCAGGCGGGGTTATAGAGGAGGCAGTGCAAGGCATCCTGGGAACAGTCGGAGCTTTAGCCTATTGGTGCCTCGGATCAATATCCAACTCTACACCCCAATGTTATTCCCTGCGGAATCCAGTGTACCTCGCAGAAAGAGATTTAACAAAGTTAAGTTCTGAAAATAAATCTCCTTATCAGATTCTTATATAGCGCAGCAAATTCCGTTGAACTTTACAATTGTAAACAACTGTGAAAAAACAAAACTGGGTAAAAACAGACAGATATAAGGTAGGAAAAATGTACAAACAAAGACTAGTTAACCCTTGCAAAACTACAGCTACTTATTCAAAATGGTAAAATATGGTGTGTGTGCCCACTTTGCCAGTGTATTTCATGCCCAAAACAGCGTTGGGCCAGGCAAAATACAACTGCGTCATATGTAAGTGACCACCCTCTGTTGTTTTTGGGGGTCAAATTTGTGGCCCAAGACTAGTTAACCCTTGCAAAACTACAGCTACTTATTCAAAATGGTAAAATATGGTGTGTGTGCCCACTTTGCCAGTATATTTCATGCCCAAAACAGCGTTGGGCCAGGCAAAATACAACTGCGTCATATGTAAGTGACCACCCTCTGTTGTTTTTGGGGGTCAAATTTGTGGCCCAAGACTAGTTAACCCTTGCTAAACTACAGCTACTTATTCAAAATGACAAAATATGGTGCGTGTGCCCACTTTGCCAGTATATTTCATGCCCAAAACAGCGTTGGGCCAGGCAAAATACAACTGCGTCATATGTAAGTGACCACCCTCTGTTGTTTTGGGGGGTCAAATTTGTGGCCCAAGACTAGTTAACCCTTACAAAACTACAGCTACTTATTCAAAATGGTAAAATATGGTGTGTGTGCCCACTTTGCCAGTATATTTCATGCCCAAAACAGCATTGGGCCAGGCAAAATACAACTGCGTCATATGTAAGTTACCACCCTCTGTTGTTTTTGGGGGTCAAATTTGTGGCCCAAGACTAGTTAACCCTTGCTAAACTACAGCTACTTATTCAAAATGGCAAAATATGGTGTGTGTGCCCACTTTGCCAGTGTATTTCATGCCCAAAACAGCGTTGGGCCAAGCAAAATACAACTGCGTCATATGTAAGTGACCACCCTCTGTTGATTTCAGGTGTCAGATTTGTGGCCCAAGACTGGTTAACCCTTGCAAAACTATAGCTACTTATTCAAAATGGTAAAATATGGTGTGTGTGCCCACTTTGCCAGTATATTTCATGCCCAAAACAGCGTTGGGCCAGGCAAAATATAACTGCGTCATATGTAAGTTACCACCCTCTGTTGTTTTTGGGGGTCAAATTTGTGGCCCAAGACTAGTTAACCCTTGCTAAACTACAGCTACTTATTCAAAATGGCAAAATATGGTGTGTGTGCCCACTTTGCCAGTGTATTTCATGCCCAAAACAGCGTTGGGCCAGGCAAAATACAACTGCGTCATATGTAAGTGACCACCCTCTGTTGTTTTTGGGGGTCAAATTTGTGGCCCAAGACAAGTTAACCATTGCTAAACTACAGCTACTTATTCAAAATGCAAAATTATGGTGTGTGTGCCCACTTTGCCAGTGTATTTCATGCCCAAAACAGCGTTGGGCCAAGCAAAATACAACTGCGTCATATGTAAGTGACCACCCTCTGTTGATTTCAGGTGTCAGATTTGTGGCCCAAGACTGGTTAACCCTTGCTAAACTACAGCTACTTATTCAAAATGGTAAAATATGGTGTGTGTGCCCACTTTGCCAGTGTATTTCATGCCCAAAACAGCGTTGGGCCAGGAAAAATACAACTGCGTCATATGTAAGTGACCACCCTCTGTTGTTTTTGGGGGTCAAATTTGTGGCCCAAGACTAGTTAACCCTTGCTAAACTACAGCTACTTATTCAAAATGGCAAAATATGGTGTGTGTGCCCACTTTGCCAGTGTACTGTATTTCATGCCCAAAACAGCGTTGGGCCAGGCAAAATACAACTGCGTCATATGTAAGTAACCACCCTCTGTTGTTTTTGGGGGTCAAATTTGTGGCCCAAGACTAGTTAACCCTTGCAAAACTACAGCTACTTATTCAAAATGGCAAAATATGGTGTGTGTGCCCACTTTGCCAGTGTATTTCATGCCCAAAACAGCGTTAGGCCAGGCAAAATACAACTGAGTCATATATAAGTGACCACCCTCTGTTGTTTTTGGGGGTCAAATTTGTGGCCCAAGACTAGTTAACCCTTGCAAAACTACAGCTACTTATTCAGAATGGTAAAATATGGTGTGTGTGCCCACTTTGCCAGTATATTTCATGCCCAAAACAGCGTTGGGCCAAGCAAAATACAACTGCGTCATATGTAAGTGACCACCCTCTGTTGATTTCAGGTGTCAGATTTGTGGCCCAAGACTGGTTAACCCTTGCAAAACCACAGCTACTTATTCAAAATGGTAAAATATGGTGTGTGTGCCCACTTTGCCAGTATATTTCATGCCCAAAACAGCGTTGGGCCAGGCAAAATACAACTGCGTCATATGTAAGTTACCACCCTCTGTTGTTTTTGGGGGTCAAATTTGTGGCCCAAGACTAGTTAACCCTTGCTAAACTACAGCTACTTATTCAAAATGGCAAAATATGGTGTGTGCCCACTTTGCCAGTGTATTTCATGCCCAAAACAGCGTTGGGCCAAGCAAAATACAACTGCGTCATATGTAAGTTACCACCCTCTGTTGATTTCAGGTGTCAGATTTGTGGCCCAAGACTGGTTAACCCTTGCAAAACTACAGCTACTTATTAAAATGGTAAAATATGGTGTGTGTGCCCACTTTGCCAGTGTATTTCATGCCCAAAACAGCGTTGGGCCAGGCAAAATACAACTGCGTCATATGTAAGTGACCACCCTCTGTTGTTTTTGGGGGTCAAATTTGTGGCCCAAGACTAGTTAACCCTTGCTAAACTACAGCTACTTATTCAAAATGGCAAAATATGGTGTGTGTGCCCACTTTGCCAGTATATTTCATGCCCAAAACAGCGTTGGGCCAGGCAAAATACAACTGCGTCATATATAAGTTACCACCCTCTGTTGTTTTTGGGGGTCAAATTTGTGGCCCAAGACTAGTTAACCCTTGCAAAACTACAGCTACTTATTCAAAATGGTAAAATATGGTGTGTGTGCCCACTTTGCCAGTGTATTTCATGCCCAAAACAGCGTTGGGCCAGGCAAAATACAACTGCGTCATATGTAAGTGACCACCCTCTGTTGTTTTTGGGGGTCAAATTTGTGGCCCAAGACTAGTTAACCCTTGCTAAACTACAGCTACTTATTCAAAATGGCAAAATATGGTGTGTGTGTGCCCACTTTGCCAGTATATTTCATGCCCAAAACAGCGTTGGGCCAGGCAAAATACAACTGCGTCATATGTAAGTGACCACCCTCTGTTGTTTTTGGGGGTCAAATTTGTGGCCCAAGACTAGTTAACCCTTGCAAAACTACAGCTACTTATTCAAAATGGTAAAATATGGTGTGTGTGCCCACTTTGCCAGTATATTTCATGCCCAAAACAGTGTTGGGCCAGGCAAAATACAACTGCGTCATATGTAAGTTACCACCCTCTGTTGTTTTTGGGGGTCAAATTTGTGGCCCAAGACTAGTTAACCCTTGCTAAACTACAGCTACTTATTCAAAATGGCAAAATATGGTGTGTGTGTGCCCACTTTGCCAGTGTATTTCATGCCCAAAACAGCGTTGGGCCAGGCAAAATACAACTGCGTCATATGTAAGTTACCACCCTCTGTTGATTTCAGGTGTCAGATTTGTGGCCCAAGACTGGTTAACCCTTGCAAAACTACAGCTACTTATTCAAAATGGTAAAATATGGTGTGTGTGCCCACTTTGCCAGTGTATTTCATGCCCAAAACAGCGTTGGGCCAGGCAAAATACAACTGCGTCATATGTAAGTGACCACCCTCTGTTGTTTTTGGGGGTCAAATTTGTGGCCCAAGACTAGTTAACCCTTGCTAAACTACAGCTACTTATTCAAAATGGCAAAATATGGTGTGTGTGCCCACTTTGCCAGTATATTTCATGCCCAAAACAGCGTTGGGCCAGGCAAAATACAACTGCGTCATATGTAAGTGACCACCCTCTGTTGATTTCAGGTGTCAGATTTGTGGCCCAAGACTGGTTAACCCTTACAAAACGACAGCTACTTATTCAAAATGGTAAAATATGGTGTGTGTGCCCACTTTGCCAGTGTATTTCATGCCCAAAACAGCGTTGGGCCAGGCAAAATACAACTGCGTCATATGTAAGTGACCACCCTCTGTTGTTTTTGGGGGTCAAATTTGTGGCCCAAGACTAGTTAACCCTTGCTAAACTACAGCTACTTATTCAAAATGGCAAAATATGGTGTGTGTGCCCACTTTGCCAGTGTACTGTATTTCATGCCCAAAACAGCGTTGGGCCAGGCAAAATACAACTGCGTCATATGTAAGTGACCACCCTCTGTTGTTCTTGGGGGTCAAATGTGTGGCCCAAGACTGGTTAACCCTTTCAAAACTACAGCTACTTATTCAAAATGGTAAAATATGGTGTGTGTGCCCACTTTGCCAGTGTATTTCATGCCCAAAACAGCGTTGGGCCAAGCAAAATACAAGTGGGTCACATGTAAGTGACCACCCTCTGTTGTTTTTGGGGGTCAAATTTGTGGCCCAAGACTAGTTAACCCTTGCTAAACTACAGCTACTTATTCAAAATGGCAAAATATGGTGTGTGTGCCCACTTTGCCAGTGTATTTCATGCCCAAAACAGCGTTGGGCCAGGCAAAATACAACTGCGTCATATGTAAGTTACCACCCTCTGTTGATTTCAGGTGTCAGATTTGTGGCCCAAGACTGGTTAACCCTTGCAAAACTACAGCTACTTATTCAAAATGGTAAAATATGGTGTGTGTGCCCACTTTGCCAGTGTATTTCATGCCCAAAACAGCGTTGGGCCAGGCAAAATACAACTGCGTCATATGTAAGTGACCACCCTCTGTTGTTTTTGGGGGTCAAATTTGTGGCCCAAGACTAGTTAACCCTTGCTAAACTACAGCTACTTATTCAAAATGGCAAAATATGGTGCGTGTGCCCACTTTGCCAGTGTATTTCATGCCCAAAACAGCGTTGGGCCAGGCAAAATACAACTGCGTCATATGTAAGGGAACCTACTCTGTTGATTTCAGGTGTCAAATTTGTTACCCAAGACTCATTAAACCTTGCAAAACTGAATGATCTGAATAAGAAGCTGGAGTTCGAATAAGAAGTGAATAAGAAGCTAGAGCTTGAATAAGAAGTGAATAAGAAGCTGGCCGAATAAGATGCTAACTTCAGCATCGTCATTTCTCATACGTCCTAGAGGATGCTGGGGATGCTTCAAGAACCATGGGGTATAGACGGGATACGCAGGAGACATGGGCACTTTAAAAGGGGTGTGAACTGGCTCCTCCCTCTATGCCCCTCCTCCAGACTCCAGTTTAAATTCTGTGCCCAATGAGACTGGACGCACACTGAGGAGCTCTCCAGAGTTTCTCAGAAAAGACTTTTGTAAGGTTTATTATTTTCAGGGAGCACTGCTGGCAACAGTCTCACTGCATTGTGGGACTGAGGGGGGAGAAGTCAGACCTACTTCCAGTGAGTTAAAGGCTCTGCTTCTTAGGCTACAGGACACCATTAGCTCCTGAGGGTCTGATCGCTAGGTACGCCTAGATGCTCGTTCCCGGAGCCCGCCGTCACCCCCCTTGCAGAGTCAGAAGACAGGTGAGTAGAAGAAGATCAGAAGACTTCAGTGACGGCTTCTGAGGTACCGCACAGCGGCCACGCTGCGCGACATGCTGCCACACAAAGCGGCACTACAGGGTGCAGGGCGCAGAGGGGGGCGCCCTGGGCAGCATGTCAATCCTCTTTAGACCTAGCAAAAGTGGTTTTAAAGTGCCTAGGCACTGAATCCGAGCCCCCGCCAGTATAAATATTGAATAAAATGAAGCGCGCCATTGAGGGGGCGTGGCTTAGCCCTCACAGCTCTCACCAGCACCATTTTCTCTCCACAGAGCTGCAGAGACGCTGGCCTTCCTCTCCCCTGCTGTACAAGTAACGGTGCAAAAAAAGGGGGGGGGGGCACAGTATATTTGGTGCTAGTTAATGTAATATAAAGCACTAACAGGTCTGGGACTTTATATAAAAGTTTTCAGAACCGGGATATGCGGTGGGTTGTGAGCTGGCAAACTCCCTCTGTGTTTCTCTGACAGGCTTTACTGTGGGTCTGTCCCCTATATGCCCAGTGTGTTTGTGTGTGTCGGTGCACGTGTGTCGACATGTCTGAGGCAGAGTGCTCTTCCCAGGAGGAGACTGGATTAGGGAAAGAAACGGCTGTGGGAGTGACCCTGTCGGCACCGCCGACTCCTGATTGGGTAAATGTTCTGAATGCGAATGTGGCTCGGTTGAATAAAAGATTGGATAAATCTGAGTCTCAAAACCAGACATGGAAAAAATCCGTAGAGGATGTGTTGTCCCAGGTTCAGACCCCGTCGGGGTCACAAAAGCGTTCATTTACCCAGATAGCAGATACAGATACCGACACGGACTCTGACTCCAGTGTCGACTATAGTGATGCCAGATTAAATCCAAAACTGGCTAAGAGCATTCAGTACATGATTGTGGCGATAAAAGACGTGTTACATATCACGGAGGACCCTGCTGTTCCTGATACAAGGGTCTGTATGTTTAAAGGAAAGAAACCTGAGGTAACGTTTCCTCCCTCTCATGAACTGAACACGCTTTTTGAACAGGTCTGGAAAAATCCTGACAGGAAGTTTCAGATTCCGAAGAGAATTCTGGTGGCATATCCGTTCCCCTCGGGGAATAGGGAAAAGTGGGAGTCACCCCCACTGTGGACAAAGCTTTATCACGGCTGTCCAAAAAGGTGGCGCTGCCGTCCCCTGAAACGGCAGCCCTTAAGGAACCTGCAGATCGTAAGCAGGAAAATACTTTGAAATCCATTTATGTCACTACGGGTACGCTGCTCAGACCTGCCGTGGCTTCGGCATGGGTAAGTAGCGCTGTTGAAAAATGGGCAGATAACTTGTCATCTGATATAAATACCCTGGACAGGGATAGCGTTCTTTTGACACTGGGTCATATCAGGGACGCTGCAGCCTATCTAAAGGAAGCTGCGAGGGATATTGGCCTTTTGGGATCAAGGGCCAATGCCATGGCAGTCTCAGCCAGGAGAGCATTGTGGATTCATCAATGGAATGCTCATGCGGACTCCAAGAAGGCTATTGAGTCTCTGCTGTATAAAGGTGGTGTCTTGTTTGGTGACGTCCTCACTGACCTGGTATCTACGGCTACCGCGGATAAGTCGTCATTTTTACCTTATGTTCCTGCACAACAAAAGAAAACGCACCACTATCAGATGCAGTCCTTTCGGCCCAATAAATACAAAAAAGGCAGAGGGACTTCCTTCCTTACTTCTAGAGGAAGAGGAAAGGGAAAAAGGTCATCAGCTGTGGTAAGTTCCCAAGAGCAGAAGTCCTCCCCGGCTGCTGCCAAATCCACCGCATGACGCTGGGGCTCCTCTGAGGGAGTCAGCACCGGTGGGGGCACGTCTCAAACTCTTCAGTCAATTCTGGGCGTGTTCGGCCCTGGACCTATGGGTTTTAGAAATAGTGTCCCAGGGTTACCAAATAGAGTTTCAAGACTTCCCCCTCGACGATTTTTCAAATCGGCCTTACCAGCTTCCCTTCAGGAAAGGGAGGTAGTATGCGAAGCAATACAAAAATTGTGTCTAAATCAGGTCATTGTCAGGGTTCCCCTGTCGCAACAGGAGAAGGCTTTTATTCCAGCCTGTTCGTGGTCCCGAAGCCAGACAGCTCAGTCAGACCAATCCTGAACCTCAAATCCCTCAATTTCTACCTAAGGAAATTCAAATTCAAGATGGAATCTCTCCGGGCTGTGATCTCCAGTCTGGAGGAGGGGGATTTTATGGTGTCGATAGATATAAAGGATGCCTACTTGCATGTTCCCATATATCCTCCACATCAGGCTTATCTGAGGTTTGCAATGTAGGATTGCCATTATCAGTTTCAGACGTTGCCGTTTGGTCTGGCCAAGGCTCCGAGAATTTTCACCAAAGTAATGGCAGAAATGATGGTTCTCCTGCACAAGCAAGGAGTCACAATTATCCCGTACTTGGACGATCTCCTGATAAAGGCGAGATCCAAGGAGCAATTACTGCAGAACATTACGCTCTCCCTGACAATTCTGCAACAACATGGTTGGCTCCTAAACCTGCCAAAATCACAGTTGGTTCCGACAACACGGCTGTCATTCCTGGGTATGATTCTGGACACAGACTTGCAGAGAGTTTTTCTTCCAGTGGAAAAGGCTCTGGAAATTCAGAACATGGTCAAACAGATTCTGAAACCGGCAAGAGTGTCGATTCATCAATGTACTCGGTTGCTGGGGAAGATGGTGGCGGCCTACGAGGCCATTCAGTTTGGCAGATTCCATGCCAGGGTGTTTCAGTGGGACCTGTTGGACAACTGGTCCGGGTCTCACCTGGACATGCACCGGAAAATAATCCTGTCCTCAAGGACCAGAATCTCCCTCCTGTGGTGGCTGCACAGCTCTCATCTTTTAGAGGGTCGCAGGTTCGGGATTCAGGATTGGATCCTGGTGACCAAGATGCAAGTCTCCGAGGCTGGGGAGCAGTCACACAGGGGGAAAATTTCCAGGGAAAATGGTCAAGCCAGGAAGCTTGTCTGCACATAAACATTCTGGAATTAAGGGCCATTTACAACGGTCTTCTGCACGCGGAACATCTTCTTTGCGTTCTGCCCGTCTTGATTCAGTCGGACAACATAACAGCAGTGGCGTACATAAAACGCCAGGGCGGAACAAAGAGCAGAGCAGCAATGGCAGAGGCCACAAAAGTTCTCCGCTGGGCAGAAAGACATGCAAGCGCTCTGTCAGCGGTCTTCATTCCAGGCGTGGACAACTGGGAAGCAGACTTCCTCAGCAGACACGATCTCCATCCAGGAGAGTTCGGGTCTTCATCAAGAGGTCTTTGCAGAAGTGACAAGTCGTTGGGGAACTCCTCAAATAGACATGATGGCGTCTCGCCTCAACAAGAAACTTCAGAGATATTGTTCCAGGTCGAGGGACCCTCAAGCAATAGCGGTGGACGCCCTAGTGACACCGTGGGTGTTTCAGTCGGTCTATGTGTTCCTTCCACTTCCACTCATTCCAAAAGTGATAAAGATCATAAGAAGAACAAGGGTTCATGCGATACTCATTGTTCCAGACTGGCCAAGGAGGGCCTGGTATCCGGATCTTCAGGAATTACTCATAGGAGATCCCTGGCCCCTTCCTCTACGAGAGGACCTGTTACAGCAGAGGCCGTGCGTGTATCAAGACTTACCGCGGCTGCGTTTGGCGGCATGGCAGTTGAACGCCAAATCCTAGCCCGAAAGGGTATTCCCAATGCAGTCATTCCCACACTGCTTCAGGTTAGAAAAGAAGTAACGGCGAAACATTACCACCGTATTTGGAGAAAATATGTGTCTTGGTGTGAATCCAAGAAGGCTCCTACGGAGGAATTTCAGCTGGGGCGTTTTCTCTATTTTCTGCAGGCAGGTGTGGATGCGGGCCTAGAGTTAGGCTCCATTAAAGTACAAATTTCGGCCTTATCAATTTTCTTTAAAAAAGAATTGGCCTCCCTTCCAGAAGTTCAGACTTTCGTGAAAGGCGTGCTGCACATTCAACCACCCTTTGTGCCCCCAGTGGCACCATGGGATCTTAATGTGGTGTTGCAGTTCTTGCAATCTCATTGGTTTGAACCTTTATGTAAGGTTGAATTGAAATTCCTCACTTGGAAAGTGGTCATGCTGTTGGCCTTGGCATCCGCAAGGTGGGTGTCTGAATTAGCGGCTTTGTCTCACAAAAGCCCCTATTTAATCTTCCATGCAGATAGAGCGGAGTTGAGAACTCGTCAGCAATTTCAGCCAAAAGTGGTTTCATCGTTTCACGTGAACCAGCCTATTGTGGTGCCAGTGGCTGCTGGAGCCCTGGCGGAATCGAAGTCTCTCGATGTGGTTAGAGCTTTGAAGATTTATGTCGCCAGAACGGCTCAGATTAGGAAAACAGAGGCTCTGTTTGTCCTGTGGGCTCCCAACAAGATTGGGGCGCCTGCTTCCAAGCAAACTATTGCACGCTGGATCTGTAATACGATTCAGCAGGCTCATTCTACGGTGGGATTGCCGTTACCGAAATCTGTGAAGGCCCATTCTACCAGAAAGGTGGGCGCATCCGGGGCGGCTGCCCCAGGGGTCTCGGCATTACAGCTTTGCGGAGCAGCTACTTGGTCGGGATCAAACACCTTTGCGAAGTTTTACAAGTTTGATACCCTGGCTGATGAGGACCTCTTGTTTGGTCAATCGGTGCTGAAGAGTCATCCGCACTCTCCCGCCCGTTCTAGAGCTTTGGTATAAACCCCATGGTTCTTGAAGCGTCCCCAGCATCCTCTAGGACGTATGAGAAAATAGGATTTTAATACCTAACGGTAAATCCTTTTCTCTTAGTCCGTAGAGGATGCTGGGCGCCCATCCCAGTGCGTACTGTATCTGCAGTTATTAGTTATGGTTACACACATGTTGCGTTAAGTCAGACTGTTGCTGACGTTATTCATGCCGTTGCATGCGTTGTGTTGAATGCCATGGTGTACGGCATGTTTGTGGTGTGAGCTGGTATGTATCTCACCTTAGTTTAAATTAAATAATCTTTTTCCTCGAAATGTCCGTCTCCTATAACTGGAGTCTGGAGGAGGGGCATAGAGGGAGGAGCCAGTTCACACCCCTTTTATAGTCTTAAAGTGCCCATGTCTCCTTTGGAGCCCGTCTATAGCCCATGGTTCTTGAAGCGTCCCCAGCATCCTCTACGGACTAAGAGAAAAGGATTTACCGGTAGGTATTAAAATCCTATTATTATATACCCCTCACTGCCTGATATTATATACCCTCACTGCCTTATATACTGTATATATTATATACCCATCACTGCCTGATATTATATTATATACCCCTCACTGCCTGATATTATATACCCTCTCAGCCTGATATATTATATTTTCTGCTGCGGGGTACACTGGGCTCCACAGGGAATGACATTGGGGTGTAGAGTAGGATCTTGATCCGAGGCACCAACAGGCTCAAAGCTTTGACTGTTCCCAGAATGCCTAGCGCCGCCTCCTCTATAGCCCCGCCTCCGTGCACAGGAGCTCAGTTTTGTAGTTTGTGCCTTGCAGTAAGCAGACACTTAACAGGGGGGGCTGCTCCAGCAGCCCTAAAATAAGCTTTTTAGGAATCCTGGGAAGTTTAAACCTCACAAAAAGATGCTGGCTCGCTACCCCCTCGCTACTTAACTTAGTAAAAATTGGGAAACGCCACCGCCAGTGGATTCGCAAGTGGCGCAGCTGGTAGTTTCCTCTGCTCTGCCGGTAACTACTGTCACGTCCTTGAGAGAGCCGACGGACAAGCGTGTGGAGGGTTGTTTGAAGGCAATCTACGCCCTAAAACGGTGCGGTGCATAGGCCCACTATTGCAGCAACATGAGCTGTGGAACGTGGGCTCAGGAGCTGGAGGCGGAGTTGCCTTCCAATGATTCTGATCATGCTAGACAGTGCCTATCATATATTGTTACAGCGTCTAATAACATTAAAGAGGCGGCTTCTGATGCCGGTATTCTGGCGGCCAAGGCTTCTACTACGTCCATTTTGGCTCGCCGGATTTTCTGGTTACGGTCCTGGTCTGTGGATCTGGACTCAAAGAAAACCCTGAAGGTACTCCCTTTTAAAGGGAGACATTCTTTTCGGAGAAGACCTCAACAAGATAGTGGCTGACTTAGCTTCTGCTAAAACAGCATGTCTACCTAGTACTGCTCCTTCAGTACCGTAGGCTGAAAGTACTTCCTTTCGCTCCTTTCATCCTTCAGGGAAACTAAAAGGTCAGGCGTACCCAAAACAGGTTCGCATTTCCAAACCCAATAAGTCCAAACCCAAACAGGCCTGGGCTGCCCGTCAGCCTGCTACCAAGACTGTCAAGCCTGCCGCATGACGGGGCGGGCCTACCTCTGGGGGATCCTAGGGTGGCGGGCCGACTTCTAGGGTTTACCCAGGAATGGTTGAAGACCACTTCCGATGCCTGGGTACGGGAAGTCGTCACTCGAGGTTACGCCATATCCTTCAAGAATCATCCCCCTCATCGATTTTGCCTGACAGATATCCCTTCGGATCAGGTGAAGGCAAAGACTCTTCACTCGGTGGTACAGTCCCTCCTGGACACAGGAGTGGTAGTACAGGTGCCTCTGACTCAGAGAGGCAAGGCGTTCTATTCACCACTGTTTCTAGTCCCGAAACCAAATAGGTCTTCCCGGCCCATTCTCAAGTCCCTGAACAAGTTTGTGAGGGTATCCAAGTTTCGTATGGAAACTATTCGCTCTATTGTTCTAGCCTTGGAGCCTGGGGACTATATGGTCTCACTGGACATACAGGATGCTTACCTGCATATTCCCATTACAGTGTCGCATCAGCAGTACCTAAGGTTTGCGGTTGGCAACCTCCAATACCAGTTTTGGGCGTTACCTTTTGGTTTGACCACGGCTCCGCGAGTCTGCACCAAAGTTATGGCGGTAATGACGGCTGTACTCCACCGTCAAGGGATCAGGATCCTACCGTACTTGGACGACTTGTTGATGCTAGCAAATTCCTCAGAGATTCTCCTACGTCATCTAGATTTGACAATCCGGTTTCTGCAAGCCCGCGAGTGGCTCATCAACTGGAAGAAATCCTCCCTGGTCCCTGCTCAGAGCATGGTGCACTTGGGAGCGTTGTTGGACACTCACAACCAGCAGTTGTTCTTGTCTCAGGAGAAAGTCCTGAAGCTTCAGGACAGGATTCGATGCTTCCTATCTCGTCCGCAAGTGTCGATACATTCGGCAATGCAAGTGCTAGGTCTCATGGTGTCGGCTTTCGACATGGTGGAGTACGCTCAATTCCATTCCCGCCCTCTCCAGAGGCTGATTCTAGCCAGGTGGGATGGCCTGCCTCACCGGATCAGGTCTCATATGATCTCATTATCTCCGGAGGTCCGCCTGTCACTGAGCTGGTGGTTTCAGGACCAATGATTGAGCAGGGGTCGTCATTTCTTGATCTCCAACTGGGTCCTTCTGATGACGGACGCCAGTCTGAGGGGTTGGGGCACTGTGTTGGAGCAACACTCCCTTCAGGGTCGGTGGACCAAGGAGGAGTCTCTCCTCCCGATAAACATTCTGGAATTGCGGGCGGTGTTCAACTCATGGCAATGAGGGAAGTATCTTGGATTCTTCAGTGGGCAGAATGCCATCTACCAGCCATATCGGCAGTGTTCATTCCGGGGGTCCTAAACTGGGAAGCGGACTTTCTCAGTCGTCAGGACGTACACGCCAGAGAGTGGAGTCTCCATCCAGAATTGTTTCAACTCCTTGTGGACAAGTGGGGCCTTCCAGATGTGGACCTGATGGCGTCTCAAAACAATCACAAGGTTCCAGTCTTCGGAGCAAGGACAAGGGATCCTCAAGCAACGTTCGTGGACGTACTGGCAATTCCATGGAACTTTCGGCTGCCATATGTGTTCCCTCCAGTGTCACTTCTACCCAGAATAATAAGGAAGTTCAAACAAGAAGGAGGAATCCTACTTCTGATCGCTCCAGCGTGGCCCAGACGGCATTGGTTCTCAGACCTTCAGTGTCTCTCGATAGAGCATCCCTTTCTACTTCCGCAGCGCCCAGATCTCCTCGTTCAGGGCCCCTGTGTATATCAGGATTTAGCCCGGTTGGCTTTGACAGCGTGGCTCTTGAAGCTTCCGTCTTAAGGGCCAAAGGATTTTCTGAGGCGGTCATTCAAACCATGTTGAAGGCCCGGAAACCGGCTTCTGACCGGATTTATCATAGGGTCTGGAATTCTTACTTTGCTTGGTGCACATCTAACAATCATGACGCTTACAAGTTTAGTACGGCCAAACTTTTGGCTTTTCTACAACAAGGCCTGGACTTGGGCCTTCGTCTGGCCTCCATCAAGGTTCATATTTCTGCCTTGTCGGTTTGGTTTCAGAGAAAAATTGTGACATTGCCTGATGTGCATACCTTCACTCAGGGTATGTTGTGGATTCAACCTCCTTATGTCCCACCGGTGACCCCTTGGGACTTGTCGGTGGTTCTGGAGGCATTGCAAGGGTCTCAGTTTGAGCCTCTTGAATCTGCTGATCTTAAGTGGCTTACTCTTAAGGTAGTGTTTCTGCTAGCTATTGCTTCCGCTAGACGGGTGTCAGATTTGGGTGCCTTGTCTGGTCTCCTATCTGATTTTTCACCGTGATAAGAAGAGGACCGTTCTACACCGGATTGATGTGAGTATAATTTTATTTACAGGTACCGCGTGGATTCTACGTGGAGAAGGGGATCGAGCCTTCGTGTCAACATAGGTAAGTATGTGTGTATGTCGGTGTGCATGTATGTAATAAAGTTGTACTGTCACGGTGTGTGTGTGCTGTTTTTATTTGGGTAATTTTTTTGTAGTAGAACTACAGGTACCAGCGGGCCCGTTTCCCCCCCCGCATGCTGGTACTTGTGGTTCTCCAAGTACCAGCTTGCGGGGGAGGCTTGCTGGGACTTGTAGTTCTGCTTCAAAAAAAAATATTCTTTTTTTTGACACTTGGCTATCAGCCTCCCATCCACCGCCCTTGGATGGGGGGGGGGGGCAGCCTCGGGCTTCACCCCTGGCCCTTGGGTGGCTGGAGGGGGGGGACCCCTTGATTTAAGGGATCCCCACTCCTCCAGGGTGCCACGGCCGCAGGGACCGGTATAAAAGTGTCCCCCGACTGTGGCATTATCTCTCTAGCTAGTGGAGCCCGGTGCTGGTGTTAAAAATACGGGGGACCCCTACGTGTTTTGTCCCCCGTATTATTGGCACCAGGACCAGACGCAGAGCCCGGTGCTGGTTGTTGAAATACAGGGGATCCCCTGTCATTTTTCCCCCCGTATTTTCTCCTTCGTCCTAGAGGATGCTGGGGACTCCAAAAGGACCATGGGGTATAGACGGATCCGCAGGAGCTTGGGCACACTATAAAGACTTAAACTGGGTGTGAACTGGCTCCTCCCTCTATGCCCCTCCTCCAGACCTCAGTTAGACTTTGTGCCCAGGAGTGATGGGTCACACACTAGGGGAGCTCTACTGAGTTATCTAAAAGACTTTATGTTAGGGTTTTTATTTTCAGCGAGACCTGCTGGCTACAGGCTCCCTGCATCGTGGGACTGAGGGGAGAGAAGTCAGACCTACTTCTTCTTAGTTCAAGGGCTCTGCTTCTCGGCTACTGGACACCATTAGCTCCAGAGGGTTCGATCACTTGGTGCGCCTAGCTGCTTGTTCCCGGAGCCGCGCCGTCACCCCCCTCACAGAAGCCAGAAGAAAGAAGCCGGGTGAGTATGTGATGAACAGAAGACTTCAGTGATGGCAGAAGACTTCAGTAACGGAGGTACAGCGGTCGCGCTGCGCTCCATGCTCCCACACACCAACGGCACTCACAGGGTGCAGGGCGCTGGGGGGGAGCGCCCTGGGCAGCAGGTTACTGTTTTCTTTATAAGACTGGCCTTGACAGCATTGTCGGTGCCTGGGCACCGTGTCTCATACCCCCGCCAGCATGTTAGAGCGCGCTACGCGCCTTTGATCCCGCTTACACGGGTGAAGGGCGCTGGGGGGGGGGGGGGGGGGAGCGCCCTGGGTAGCGAATTACAGTTTTTTTGTAAGGGCTGACATGTTTACATGTGGGCTGCTGGGGGCTCCGTGTCCCAGACCCCCACCGGCGCGTTGTAGCGCAGTGCGTGCCATTTCTTTTTCATCCACTAGGGGTCACTGGAGTACTCTTGGGATATGGACGGCTTCCACCGGAAGAAGGCACTGAATAAATTAATTTTTGAGACTACTCC
This sequence comes from Pseudophryne corroboree, assembly GCF_028390025.1. Taxonomy (NCBI): domain Eukaryota; kingdom Metazoa; phylum Chordata; class Amphibia; order Anura; family Myobatrachidae; genus Pseudophryne; species Pseudophryne corroboree. Next base: position 477,248,452 of record NC_086452.1, on the reverse strand, counting down.
TCCCCTCCATATCCTCGAGCACTTCAGTGTTTTTTCTGTGCTCGACACAGTTAGAAGGCATAGTGGAGCTCGTCCACAAAGTATTGGAATTTTTTCTAAGTTTTTTTTTTTTCCTTTCAAGGATTTCCACGTCCTTTCCCCCCTTCTAACAGGCGTGGGTCAGGGACAGTGGAAGCGGCTGAGAACAGCCGTGAGTGTCGGACCTCTCTGTAAAGAGCTCCCTCACTCCACCTGCAGGCTGCCTGCAAAAAGCTGGACGGAGCTTGGATGAGAAGCCCCGTCATAGACTTTTGTTACGGTCCAGGTATGTTGGGTAGGGGCGGTCAGCTTATGCTGCCGCCCCACTGTTGGGGATTGTATTGGGCATGTTTCACTCACGACCGCTGCCCGGAGCGCGTGTGCATAGGCCGCTTCACGGCTCTATGCAGCGCGCTCTCACTCTCCGCCGCTCCCAGCATCTTAAGTTACCTAGCAGACCGCTGCTCCCTGCGCCGCAGCAGCCGATATGTTCCCCGCTGCCTGGCTACACAGGAGGCCACTCCACTCTATGCTGTGTGTGGCGGGCCGGGAGCGCGTGTGCATAGGCCGCTCCACGGCTCTATGCAGTACGCTCTCTGCTCCCGCTGACCGCCCGCAGCAGCCGAGGAGTTCCCCGCTGCCTTGGCATACAGGTACAGGCCACTCACACGGCCCTATGCAAAGTTCCGCAGGCCCCGACCCGGTGCTGTACACGGAGGTCGTGGGGGTGGGGGGAGACATTAGCAGTATTGGCAGTGTTAAGCTTTGTAGAAAAACTTGGTACTTAACATGTTTAATGTTCTCCTGTCTGTTCCAGGATTCCTATATTACATCTCGGCTTAAGAGTGGTACTAGGGGAATTTGGGGGTCAGTTTTCTTATTGCTGGCAGGCACTGCACTTGCCTGATATATACAAGGAACTTTGGTGTTATTACTGAGTCGTGCAGACTGTCTGTGTGTAGTTTGTATTGTCTGTCTTTATAATGAGTAAGACACCAGCAAAATCTAAGAAACATTTTTCATGTCATGTCTGTAAGAGTGTGTTGCCTGATGGATCCACCACATGTACAGCATGTGTTGTTAATACAGCCACAAATACGATTTCCACAGAAGTAAAGCCAGCATCTCTGGACCCTCCATGGGCTTTACTTGCAGATGTATTAGTTGGTTTACAATCAGAGCTGGCCGCCTCTCGTGAAGAAAGAGAGGCGGCAAGATCTGAGTTTAAAATGAGACCATTGGAGTTACCAGGGGAGTCTCAATCTGGTCAAAGGTCCACCTTGAGTGGAAAAGATAAGTTTCCTTTTCCTAATAATTTTCCAGTCTCTGGGATACTAGACCTCACTGAACATGAGTATGAGGAGGGCGAAATAGACCAACAGTCAGATAGTGACGATTTTGACAGCCCAGGTATTGATAATCTCATCAGAGCAGTACGTCAGTCGCGGGAGTTTACGGAAACTGAGGAGCCCCTGACGAATGATGAGGTAGTCTTTACTAAACGACAGAGATCTCCGATGTGTTTCCCTATTTCGGAATCTCTTAATAAAATGTTACTGGAAACACGGAAGAATCCGGATAAACGGTTTTCTATACCTCGTAGATTTAAATCGAGTTACCCGTTTCCAGAGTCCATGACAGCTACATGGGAGAACCCACCATCGGTGGATTCATCCGTATCTAAACTTACAAGGAAGTTAACCATACCAGTACCAACTGCTACTACGCTTAAAGACCCTGCAGATCGTAAAATAGAGGCTATGCTAAGGTCCATGTATACAGCAGCTGGAGTGCTGCTGAGACCTGGGTTGGTTGGCATTTGGGTTACTAAAGCATTAATGGTATGGATAAAAGAGCTCAAGTCGGCTCTGCAAGATGACCATCTTATACTTCTCGCGGATCAAATCTGGGAAGCTGCTGAATATCTATGTACAGCTTCTACTGACGTCTGTCAGCTTACTTCTCGCCTGTCCTCATCGCTAGTCATAGTTCGACGAGCACTTTGGCTGCGTTCTTGGCAGGCGGAGACGGAGGTTAAAAAAGGTATAGAGGCATTGCCTTATGATGGCGAGAAGCTTTTCGGTCCTGAATTGGACAAATGGATTTCTGAGGCTACTGGAGGAAAGTCTGTGTTTCTTCCATCGCCTACAACTATACCTAAACGGAAATATTCTGGTCCGGCGTTCAAATCCTTTAGAACTCAGTCCTTTCGTGGGCAGGGCACAGGAGCAGTCACGCCTGGTAGAAGAGGTCGGGGACGTAGTGCCCGACAATCCAATGCACGTCGTCAAGACACTAAGACCACTAACAAACCAGTGGCATGACGGGCTCCCAGCCCATCTCGGATCTCCAATTGTGGGAGCACGCCTTCAGAGCTTTCAGGGGGCGTGGCTGCAGACGTCCACAGATGGGTGGATCCGCAAGTTAGTATTAGAGGGTTACAAAATAGAGTTCGATTATCTTCCGACAGGAAGATTTTTCACGACAGGACTGCCTGTGTCGGACGACAAGAAAGCAGTTCTGCAGGTTGCCATTCAGTCTCTGCTGAATGCTGCAGTTGTAATTCCGGTCCCCGTGCAGGAACAGGGGCAGGGTTATTATTCCAGTCTGTTTCTGGTACCAAAACCAGATGGCTCAGTCAGGCCAATATTGAACCTAAAAGGTCTCAATCATTACGTCACTTACCACAGATTCAAGATGGAATCTCTCAGGTCAGTAATTGCAGGGTTAGAGCCGCAGGAATTCATGATTGCACTGGATCTCAAAGATGCGTACTTACACATTCCGATTTGGCCACCTCACCAGAGTTTCTTAAGGTTTGCAATAAGGCGAGACCATTACCAGTTTCAGGCTCTGCCGTTTGGCCTCTCATCAGCGCCTCGGGTATTCACCAAGGTAATGTCCGTGATGATAGCTCATCTCAGGTCCCTAGGAGTAATAATTGTTCCGTATTTGGACGATCTACTCATAAAGGCTCCGTCTCAACAATTGCTTCTCCAGCATGCTTTGCTAACGTACAATGTACTAGTTCAGCACGGTTGGATAGTCAGTTTAAAGAAATCACATCTAATTCTGTGTCAACGACTTCAATTCCTAGGGATGATTCTCGATACAGTAAATCAAAAGGTTTACCTGCCACAACAGAAAGTACAGGTCATTCGTCATCTGGTGCAATTAGTGCTCAAGCCACGCACATGTCTCAGTACATTTGTGCATTCGCCTTTTAGGCACAATGGTGGCGGCTTTCGAAGCACTTCAGTTCGGAAGATTTCACTCACGTCCGTTTCAACTGGAGGTGTTAGCGCAATGGTCGGGATCACATCTGCAGATGCACCACAGGGTGAGATTGTCGCCACAAGTCAGGGTGTCTCTTCTCTGGTGGTTAAAAATACACAATCTATCTGCAGGGAGACGATTCGGCGTCGTGAATTGGATAATTCTGTCAACAGACGCAAGTCTCAGAGGTTGGGGAGCTGTAGTTCAGAGTTATCGGCTCCAGGGCCTCTGGGCAGATCACGAAAGATCGCTATCCATAAATGTTCTGGAACTCAGGGCGATTTACAATGCTCTAAGACAAGCAGTGTACATGTTTCGTTTTCAGACTGTTCAGGTGCAGTCAGACAATGCGACGGCAGTCGCATACATAAACAAACAAGGAGGAACGAGAAGCCGCATGGCAATGCGGGAAGTAGCTCGGATCCTCAGATGGGCCGAATATCACCAGGTGATATTGTCGGCAGTGTTCATTCCGGGAGTGGACAACTGGGAGGCAGATTTTCTCAGTCGTCGGGATTTTCATCCAGGAGAGTGGGCATTAAATCCAGAAGTGTTTCAGATGTTGATCCAGAGGTGGGGTTACCCTCAGGTGGATCTGATGGCATCCCGCCACAATCATCAGGTGTCACGATATGTGTCCAGAACAAGAGATCCAAGGGCAGTGGCGGTGGATGCTCTCACAGCCGCGTGGCCGTACAGCCTCGTGTATCTGTTTCCACCGTTTCCGCTGCTCCCGCTGTTGCTAAAACGGATCAAGAGAGGGTCCGTCACAGTCATACTAATAGCGCCTCATTGGCCTCGGAGAACTTGGTTCTCGGATCTCCTCGGTTTACTCGCAGACGATCCGTGGCCACTCCCACTACGTCCGAACCTGTTACAACAAGGTCCGTTCCTTTACCCCGATTTAGCGCGGCTGCGTTTGATGGGGTGGCTGTTGAAAAGGCCATCTTGAGAAGAGAGGGCATTCCGGAGTCTGTTATACCAACCATGGTACGAGCTAGGAAGCCGGTTACGGCAGCTCATTATTACAGAATCTGGCGTACTTATATAGGTTGGTGTGAAGCTCGGAAGTTTCCGACATCGTCTTTTAATTTATCCCGTCTTTTGTTATTTTTACAGATGGGGTTAGATGGAGGACTACGTCTTTCCACACTAAAGGTGCAGGTATCTGCGTTGTCAATTTACTTTCAAAGGAAATTGGCCTCGTTGCCGTCAATACATACGTTTCTACAGGGTGTAATGAGGATACAGCCTCCTTTCATTCCACCTACAGCACCATGGGACTTGAATCTGGTTTTAGATTTCTTACAGTCCGATTACTTTGAACCCTTACAACAAGTGGATATTAAATTTCTCACTTGGAAAACGATTTTTCTTTTAGCCTTAGCTTCGGCTAGGCGTGTTTCAGATCTGGGTGCCTTGTCGTGCAAGTCACCGTATTTAGTTTTTCATGATGACAGAGCGGAACTTCGGACGAATCCCGCTTTTCTACCAAAGGTAGTGTCGTCTTTTCACATCAATCAACCAATAGTAGTTCCGGTATTAACAGAGAATGCTGAAACGTTGGATGTGGTTCGCGCATTACGCGTCTATGTATCCCGAACGTCTACGGTTCGTAAGACGGATACGTTGTTTGTTCTCTATGATGCGGCTAAGAGGGGTTGGCCAGCCTCTAAGCAGACCTTATCCAGATGGATCAAACTGACCATACGTCAGGCTTACCTTCATGCTAGGTTACAGCCACCTACATCAGTAACAGCTCATTCCACACGTTCTGTGGGAACGTCATGGTCAGCGAGTCGTGGGGCTTCTACGACACAGCTTTGCCGTGCGGCTACTTGGTCTTCAGTGCACACGTTTGTGCGCTTTTACAAGTTTGATACGTTCGCGGCATCAGCATCTAGCTTTGGCCGTTTAGTGTTACAGGTGCCAAACAGCTCTCCCGCCACGGAGGAAACTTTGGTACATCCCAAGAGTACTCCAGTGACCCCTAGTGGATGATAAAGAAAATAGGATTTTGGTACTTACCAGGTAAATCCTTTTCTTTGAATCCATAGGGGGCACTGGACGCCCACCCAGAGCAGTTTATCTGTTTTAGGAAGTTCAGTGGTTCTTATGGTAACACACTTTCACGACTGGTTTAAATTTAACAAAGGTTAATCAGTTAGGGTGTCAACTGTTTAGTTGTCTGTTACGTTTTGTGTCAACTTTATTGTTGTCCGTGAGATTATAGGTAATTCTCCTTTTGTCAATCTCTCTATCGATCCTGTTCGGCTCAGTAAAAAACACTGAAGTGCTCGAGGATATGGAGGGGAGGAGTAGTCTCAAAAATTAATTTATTCAGTGCCTTCTTCCGGTGGAAGCCGTCCATATCCCAAGAGTACTCCAGTGCCCCCTATGGATTCAAAGAAAAGGATTTACCTGGTAAGTACCAAAATCCTATTTTCTCTAACGTCCTAGTGGATGCTGGGGAGTCCGTAAGGACCATGGGGAATAGACGGGCTCCACAGGAGACATGGGCACTTTGAGAAAGAATTTAGATTCTGGTGTGCTCTGGCTCCTCCCTATATGTCCCTCCTCCAGACCTCAGTTTGATACTGTTCCCAGAGCGAGCTGGGTGCTTTTCAGGGAGCTGTCCTGAGCTTGCTGTGAGAAAGTATTTTGTTAGATTTTTTTATTTTCAGGGAGCTCTGCTGGCAACAGACTCCCTGCATCGTGGGACTGAGGGGAGAGAAGCAGCCCTACTCACTGAAGATAGGTCCTGCTTCTTATGCTACTGGACACCATTAGCTCCAGAGGGATCGTACACAGGATCTCGCCCTCGTCGTCCGATCCCAGAGCCGCGCCGTCCCCCCCCTCGCAGAGCCGGAAGACAGAAGCCGGGTGAGTATGAGAAGCAAGAAGACTTCGAAATGCAGCTGTGCGCCATTGCTCCCACACACCTCACATACTCCGGTCACTGTAAGGGTGCAGGGCGCAGGGGGGGGGGGCACCCCTGGGCAGCAATTGGGACCTCTTTGGCAAAAGTTAGCATATATACAGTTGGGCACTGTATATATGTATGAGCCCCCGCCAAGAAAATGTATATTTCTCTGACGTCCTAGTGGATGCTGCGAACTCCGTAAGGAGCATGGGGAATAGACGGCTCCGCAGGAGACTGGGCACATCTAAAGAAAGATCTGGTGTGCACTGGCTCCTCCCCCTCAGTTAGATTTCTGTGCCCGGCTGAGCTGGATGCACACTAGGGGCTCTCCTGAGCTCCTAGGAAGAAAGTATATGTTAGGTTTTTTATTTTCAGTGAGACCTGCTGGCAACAGGCTCACTGCACCGAGGGACTAAGGGGAGAAGAAGCGAACCTACCTAAGTGGTGGTAGCTTGGGCTTCTTAGGCTACTGGACACCATTAGCTCCTAAGGGATCGAACACAGGACCCGACCTCGTCGTCCGTTCCCGGAGCCGCGCCGCCGTCCCCCTTACAGAGCCAGAAGCAAGAAGGTGGTCCGGAAAATCGGCGGCTGAAGACTTCTGTCTTCTCCAAGGTAGCGCACAGCACTGCAGCTGTGCGCCATTGCTCCTCATGCACACCACACACTGCGGTCACTGATGGGTGCAGGGCGCTGCGGGGGGGGGCGCCCTGAGCAGCAATATTAACACCTTGGCTAGCGAACTGACACCATATATAGCCCCAGGGGCTATATAGGTGTTTATTTACCCCTGCCAGAACTTTTACAATAGCGGGAGAAAGCCCGCCGAAAAAGGGGCGGAGCCATCTCCCTCAGCACACTGGCGCCATTTTCCCTCACAGCCCCGCTGGAGGGATCGCTCCCTGGCTCTCCCCTGCAGTCCTGCACTACAGAAAAGGGTTAAAAAGAGAGGGGGGGCACAAATTAGGCGCAGTATAAATATATTATGCAGCTATAAGGGAAAAACACTCTGTATAGTGATATCCCTGTGGTATATAGCGCTCTGGTGTGTGCTGGCATACTCTCCCTCTGTCTCCCCAAAGGGCTTTGTGGGGTCCTGTCCTCTGTCAGAGCATTCCCTGTGTGTGTGCTGTGTGTCGGTACTGCTGTGTCGACATGTATGATGAGGATAATGATGTGGAGGCGGAGCAAATGCCTGTGAATGGGATGTCACCCCCTTGCGGGGTCGACACCGGTGTGGATGGACTTATGGAAGGAATTACGTGACAGTGTCAACTCCTTACATAAAAGGTTTGACGACATAGGACAGCCGGCTGCTCAGCTTGTGCCTGTCCAAGCGTCTCAAATGTCATCAGGGGCTCTAAAACGGCCGCTACCTCAGATGGCAGACACAGATGTTGACACGGATACCGACTCCAGTGTCGACCACGATGAGACTAGTGTACCTTCCAATAGGGCCATCCGTTACATGATTGAGGCAATGAAAAATGTATTACACATTTCTCTAACGTCCTAAGTGGATGCTGGGGACTCCGTAAGGACCATGGGGAATAGCGGCTCCGCAGGAGACTGGGCACAAAAGTAAAAGCTTTAGGACTACCTGGTGTGCACTGGCTCCTCCCCCTATGACCCTCCTCCAAGCCTCAGTTAGATTTTTGTGCCCGAACGAGAAGGGTGCACACTAGGTGGCTCTCCTGAGCTGCTTAGTGAAAAGTTTAGTTTAGGTTTTTTATTTTCAGTGAGACCTGCTGGCAACAGGCTCACTGCACCGAGGGACTAAGGGGAGAAGAAGCGAACTCACCTGCGTGCAGAGTGGATTGGGCTTCTTAGGCTACTGGACATTAGCTCCAGAGGGACGATCACAGGCCCAGCCATGGATGGGTCCCAGAGCCGCGCCGCCGGCCCCCTTACAGAGCCAGAAGACTGAAGAGGTCCGGGAAATCGGCGGCAGAAGACGTCCTGTCTTCAATAAGGTAGCGCACAGCACCGCAGCTGTGCGCCATTGCTCTCAGCACACTTCACACTCCGGTCACTGAGGGTGCAGGGCGCTGGGGGGGGGCGCCCTGAGACGCAATAAAAACACCTTAGATGGCTAAAAATACATCACATATAGCTCCTGGGCTATATGGATGCATTTAACCCCTGCCAGTTTTTCCTTAAAAAAGCGGGAGAAAGGCCGCCGAGAAGGGGGCGGAGCCTATCTCCTCAGCACACAAGCGCCATTTTCCCTCACAACTCCGTTGGAGGGAAGCTCACTGACTCTCCCCTGCAGTCCTGCACTACAGAAACAGGGTAAAACAAGAGAGGGGGGGCACTAAATTTGGCAGATTAATAATACAGCAGCTTTATAAGGGAAAAACACTTATATAAGGTTATCCCTGTATATATATAGCGCTCTGGTGTGTGCTGGCAAACTCTCCCTCTGTCTCCCCAAAGGGCTAGTGGGGTCCTGTCCTCTATCAGAGCATTCCCTGTGTGTGTGCTGTGTGTCGGTACGTTGTGTCGACATGTATGAGGAGGAAAATGGTATGGAGGCGGAGCAATTGCCTGTAATAGTGATGTCACCCCCTAGGGAGTCGACACCTGACTGGATGGTCGTATGGAAGGAATTACGTGATAGCGTCAGCACTTTACAAAAGACTGTTGACGACATGAGACAGCCGGAAAAACAGTTAATACCTGTCCAGGCGTCTCAAACACCGTCAGGGGCTCTAAAGCGCCCGTTACCTCAGATGGTCGACACAGACCCAGACACGGACACTGACTCCAGTGTCGACGGTGAGGAAACAAACGTATTTTCCAATAGGGCCACACGTTACATGATCACGGCAATGAAGGAGGTTTTGAACATTTCTGATACTACAAGTACCTCAAAAAAGGGTATTATGTGGGGTGTGAAAAAACTACCCGTAGTTTTTCCTGAATCAGATGAATTAAATGAGGTGTGTGATGAAGCGTGGGTTTCCCCCGATAAAAAACTGATAATTTCTAAAAAAATTATTGGCATTATACCCTTTCCCGCCAGAGGTTAGGGCGCGTTGGGAAACACCCCCTAGGGTAGATAAGGCGCTCACACGCTTATCAAAACAAGTGGCGTTACCGTCTCCGGATACGGCCGCCCTCAAGGAGCCAGCTGATAGAAAGTTGGAAAATATCCTAAAAAGTATATACACACATACTGGTGTTATACTGAGACCAGCAATCGCCTCAGCCTGGATGTGCAGTGCTGGGGTGGCTTGGTCGGATTCCCTGACTGAAAATATTGATACCCTGGACAGGGACAGTATATTATTGACTATAGAGCATTTAAAGGATGCATTTCTATATATGCGAGATACACAGAGGGATATTTGCACTCTGGCATCAAGAGTAAGTGCGCTGTCCATTTCTGCCAGAAGAGGGTTATGGACGCGACAGTGGTCAGGTGATGCGGATTCCAAACGGCATATGGAAGTATTGCCGTATAAAGGGGAGGAGTTATTTGGGGTCGGTCTATCGGATCTGGTGGCCACGGCAACGGCTGGGAAATCCACCTTTTTACCCCAGGTCACCTCTCAGCAGAAAAAGACACCGTCTTTTCAGGCTCAATCCTTTCGTCCCCATAAGGGCAAGCGGGCAAAAGGCCACTCATATCTGCCCCGGGGCAGAGGAAGGGGAAAAAGACTGCAGCAGGCAGCCTCTTCCCAGGAACAGAAGCCCTCCCCCGCTTCTGCCAAGTCATCAGCATGACGCTGGGGCCTTACAAGCGGACTCAGGTACGGTGGGGGGTCGTCTCAAGAATTTCAGCGCGCAGTGGGCTCACTCGCAAGTGGACCCCTGGATCCTGCAGGTAGTATCTCAGGGGTACAAATTGGAATTCGAGACGTCTCCCCCTCGCCGGTTCCTGAAGTCTGCTTTACCAACGTCTCCCCCCGACAGGGAGGCGGTATTGGAAGCCATTCACAAGCTGTATTCCCAGCAGGTGATAATCAAGGTACCCCTCCTACAACAGGGAAAGGGGTATTATTCCACGCTGTTTGTGGTACCGAAGCCGGACGGCTCGGTGAGACCTATTTTAAATCTGAAATCCTTGAACACTTACATACAAAGGTTCAAATTCAAGATGGAGTCACTCAGAGCAGTGATAGCGAACCTGGAAGAAGGGGACTATATGGTGTCTCTGGACATCAAGGATGCTTACCTCCATGTCCCAATTTGCCCTTCTCACCAAGGGTACCTCAGGTTTGTGGTACAGAACTGTCACTATCAGTTTCAGACGCTGCCGTTTGGATTGTCCACGGCACCCCGGGTCTTTACCAAGGTAATGGCCGAAATGATGATTCTTCTTCGAAGAAAAGGCGTCTTTATTATCCCTTACTTGGACGATCTCCTGATAAGGGCAAGGTCCAGGGAACAGTTAGAGGTCGGAGTAGCACTATCTCAAGTAGTGCTACGACAGCACGGGTGGATTCTAAATATTCCAAAATCGCAGCTGATTCCGACGACACGTCTGCTGTTCCTAGGGATGATTCTGGACACAGTCCAGAAAAAGGTGTTTCTCCCGGAGGAGAAAGCCAGGGAGTTATCCGAGCTAGTCAGGAACCTCCTAAAACCAGGCCAAGTGTCAGTGCATCAATGCACAAGGGTCCTGGGAAAAATGGTGGCTTCTTACGAAGCGATTCCATTCGGCAGATTCCACGCAAGAACTTTTCAGTGGGATCTGCTGGACAAATGGTCCGGATCGCATCTTCAGATGCATCAGCGGATAACCCTGTCTCCAAGGACAAGGGTGTCTCTCCTGTGGTGGTTGCAGAGTGCTCATCTTCTAGAGGGCCGCAGATTCGGCATTCAGGACTGGGTCCTGGTGACCACGGATGCCAGCCTGAGAGGCTGGGGAGCAGTCACACAGGGAAGAAATTTCCAGGGCTTGTGGTCAAGCCTGGAGACATCACTTCACATAAATATCCTGGAGCTAAGAGCCATCTACAATGCTCTGAGCCTAGCAAGACCTCTGCTTCAAGGTCAGCCGGTGCTGATCCAGTCGGACAACATCACGGCAGTCGCCCACGTAAACAGACAGGGCGGCACAAGAAGCAGGAGGGCAATGACAGAAGTTGCAAGGATTCTTCGCTGGGCAGAAAATCATGTGATAGCACTGTCAGTAGTGTTCATTCCGGGTGTGGATCCACCCGGGGGAGTGGGGACTTCACCCAGAAGTCTTCCACATGATTGTGAACCGTTGGGAAAAACCAAAGGTGGACATGATGGCGTCCCGCCTCAACAAAAAACTAGACAGATATTGCGCCAGGTCAGGGGACCCTCAGGCAATAGCTGTGGACGCTCTGGTAACACCATGGGTGTACCAGTCAGTGTATGTGTTCCCTCCTCTGCCTCTCATACCCAAGGTACTGAGGATCATAAGAAGGAGGGGAGTAAGGACTATACTCGTGGCTCCGGATTGGCCAAGAAGGACTTGGTACCCGGAACTTCAAGAGATGCTCACAGAGGACCCGTGGCCTCTACCTCTAAGAAAGGACCTGCTCCAGCAGGGACCCTGTCTCTTCCAAGACTTACCGCGGCTGCGTTTGACGGCATGGCGGTTGAACGCCGGATCCTGAAGGAAAAAGGCATTCCGGATGAAGTCATCCCTACCCTGATCAAAGCCAGGAAGGATGTAACCGTACAACATTATCACCGTATTTGGCGTAAATATGTTGCGTGGTGCGAGGCCAGGAAGGCCCCTACAGAGGAATTTCAACTGGGTCGTTTCCTGCATTTCCTACAAACAGGACTGTCTATTGGCCTAAAATTAGGGTCCATTAAGGTTCAAATTTCGGCCCTGTCGATTTTCTTCCAGAAAGAACTGGCTTCAGTTCCTGAAGTTCAGACGTTTGTCAAGGGGGTACTGCATATACAGCCTCCTTTTGTGCCTCCAGTGGCACCTTAGGGATCTCAATGTAGTTTTGGGATTCCTAAAATCACATTGGTTTGAACCACTTTCCACTGTGGACTTAAAATATCTCACATGGAAGGTGGTAATGCTGTTAGCCCTGGCTTCAGCCAGGCGTGTCTCAGAATTGGCGGCTTTATCCTATAAAAGCCCTTACCTAATTTTTCATACGGACAGGGCAGAATTGAGGACTCGTCCTCAATTTCTCCCTAAGGTGGTTTCAGCATTTCACTTGAACCAGCCTATTGTGGTGCCTGCGGCTACTAGGGACTTGGAGGACTCCAAGTTGCTGGACGTAGTCAGGGCCCTGAAAATATATGTTTCCAGGACGGCTGGAGTCAGAAAATCTGACTCGCTATTTATCCTGTATGCACCCAACAAGCTGGGTGCTCCTGCTTCTAAGCAGACTATTGCTCGCTGGATTTGTAGTACAATTCAGCTTGCACATTCTGTGGCAGGCCTGCCACAGCCAAAATCTGTAAATGCCCATTCCACAAGGAAGGTGGGCTCATCTTGGGCGGCTGCCCGAGGGGTCTCGGCTTTACAACTTTGCCGAGCAGCTACTTGGTCAGGGGCAAACACATTTGCTAAATTCTACAAATTTGATACCCTGGCTGAGGAGGACCTGGAGTTCTCTCATTCGGTGCTGCAGAGTCATCCGCACTCTCCCGCCCGTTTGGGAGCTTTGGTATAATCCCCATGGTCCTTACGGAGTCCCCAGCATCCACTTAGGACGTTAGAGAAAATAAGAATTTACTTACCGATAATTCTATTTCTCATAGTCCGTAGTGGATGCTGGGCGCCCATCCCAAGTGCGGATTGTCTGCAATACTTGTACATAGTTATTGTTACAAAAATCGGGTTATTATTGTTGTGAGCCATCTTTTCAGAGGCTCCTCTGTTATCATGCTGTTAACTGGGGTAAGATCACAGGTTGTACGGTGTGATTGGTGTGGCTGGTATGAGTCTTACCCGGGATTCAATATCCTTCCTTATTGTGTACGCTCGTCCGGGCACAGTATCCTAACTGAGGCTTGGAGGAGGGTCATAGGGGGAGGAGCCAGTGCACACCAGGTAGTCCTAAAGCTTTTACTTTTGTGCCCAGTCTCCTGCGGAGCCGCTATTCCCCATGGTCCTTACGGAGTCCCCAGCATCCACTACGGACTATGAGAAATAGAATTATCGGTAAGTAAATTCTTATTTTCTGATAATACCCCAGGTACCACAAAAAAGGGTATTATGTTTGGTGAGAAAAAACTACCAGTAGTTTTCCTGCATCTGAGGAATTGATATGAGGTGTGTGAGGAAGCGTGGACTTCCCCCGATAAGAAATTGATAATTTCTAAGCAGCGTACCCTTTTCCGCCAGAGGATAGGTCACGTTGGGAAATACCCCCTAGGGTAGATAAAGCGGTTACACGCTTATTAAAAAAGGTGGCACTACCGTCTCCGGATACGGCCGCCCTGAAGTACCTGCTGATAGAAAGCAGAAAACTACCCTTAAAGCTATATACACACACACGGGCATTATATTGAGACCTGCTATTGCCTCGGCATGGATGTGCAGTGCGGCAGCTGCGTGGTCAGATTCCCTGTCGGATAATATTTATACTATAGATATGGACAATATTTTGCTGAAAATAGAGCATATAAAAGACGCTGTCTTATACATGCGTGATGCACAGAGGGATATTTGCCGACTGGCATCACTAATAAGCGATATGTAAAACCATTGCCGCCAGACGGGGGTTATGGACTCGGCAATGGTCGGGCGATGCCGATTCAAAACGGCACATGGCAGTTTGCCCTATAAGGGGGTGGAACTGTTTGGGGATGGTCTTTCAGACCTCGTTTCCACAGCTACGGCTGAGAAATCAAAACTTTTGCCACAAGCTACCCCACAGCAAAAGTAAGCACTGTAGTATCAGGTACAGTCCCTTCGGCCCCAGAAAAGTAGAGGACTAGAGGCTCATCTTTTCTGCCAAGAGGAAAAGGTAGAGGGAAAAAGCTGCAGCACACAGCTAGTTCCCAAGAGCAGAAGTCCTCCCCTGCGTCCGGTAAGTCCACAGCATGACGCTGGGGCTGCTCAGGCGGACCCGGGTACGGTGGGGGCCCCTCTCAGAGATTCAGCGCACAGTGGGCTCTCTCACAGGTGGATCCCTGGGTTCTTCAAACAGTGTCTCAGGGGTACAGGCTGAAATTCGAGACGTCTCCCCCCCGCCGTTTCCTAAAATCTGCCTTACCGGCAACTCCCTCTGCCAGGGAGGCAGTGTTGGTGGCTATCCAAAAACGGTATTCACAGCAAGTGATTATCAAGGTACCCCTCCTTCAACAGGAAAAGGGTTACTTTTCCACAATGTTTGTGGTACCGAAACCGGACGGTTCGGTGAGACCCATCTTAAATTTAAAATCCTTGAACACATATAACAAAAGATTCGAGTTCAAGATGGAATCGCTCAGGGCGATTATTGCGAACCTGGACGAGGGGGATTACAGGGTCTCTCTGGACATCAAGGATACTTACCTGCATGTCCCCATTTGCCCTCCTCACCAGGAGTACCTCAAGGTTGTGGTACAGGACTGTCACTATCCGTTCCAGACGCTGCCGTTTGGATTATCCACGGCACCGAGGGTCTTTACCAGGGTAATGACCGAAATGATGATACTCCTTCGTAAGAAGGGAGTTTAATTATCCCGTACTTGGACGATCTCCTGATAAAGGCGAGCTCCAAGGAACAGTTGGTAAGGGGGTAGCACTTTCTCGGGAAGTGCTGCAACAGCAGGGCTGGATTCTCAATTCCAAAGTCACAGCTGGTCCCGACGACACGTCTTCTGTTCCTGGGAATGATTCTGGAAACAGACCAGAAAAAAAGTGTTTCTTCCAATGGAAAAAGCCGAGGAGTTGTCATCTCTAGTCAGAAACCTCCTAAGACCGGGACAGGTGTCGGTACATCAATGCACACGAGTCCTGGGAAAAATGGTAGCTTCGTACGAAGCAATTCCATTAGGAAATTTCCACGCAAGGAATTTCCAGTGGGACCTGTTGGACAAATGGTCCGGGTCCCATCTCCAGATACAGCAGCGGATAACCCGGTCGGCAAGAACCAGGGTGTCGCTGCGGTGGTGGCTGCAGAAGGCTCATCTACTAGAGAGCCGCAGATTCGGAATACAGGACTGGGTCCTGGTGACCACGGATGCCAGCCTTCTGGGCTGGGGTGCAGTCACACAGGGAGTGAAATTCCAAGGACTGTGGTCAAAACAGGAGATTTCACTTCACGTAAATTTTCTGGAGCTAAGAGCCATTTACAAGGCCCTAACCCAAACAAGGCCCCTGCTTCAAAACCAGCCGTACTGATCCAATCAGACAACATCACGGTGCTCGTCCATGTAAACAGGCAGTGTTCATTTCGGGAGTGGACAACTGGGAAGCAGACTTCCGCAGCAGACTCCACCCGGGAGAATAGGGACTTCATCCAGAAGTCTTCCAAATGCTGGTAAACCGTTGGGAAAGACCACAGGTGGACATGATGGCGTCCCGCCTCAATAAAAAAGATATTGCTCCAGGTCAAGAGAACCTCAGGCGATCGCTGTGGACGCTCTAGTGACACCACGAGTGTACCAGTCGGTTTATGTGTTCCCTCCTCTCCCTCTCATACCCAAGGTACTGAGGATAATAAGAAAAAGAGGAGTAAGAACTATACTCATTGTTCCGGATTGGCCAAGAAGGGCTTGGTAACAGGAACTTCAAGAGATGATCTCAGAGGACCCATGGCCTCTGCCACTCAGACAGGATCTGCTGCAGCAGGGGCCCTGTCTGTTAAAAGACTTACCGCGGCTGCGTTGGCGGCATGGCGGTTGAACGCCGGATCCTGAGTGAAAAAGGCATTCCGGAGGAAGTCATTCTTATCCTGATCAAAGCCAGGAAGGATGTCAGCCTGAAGTTCAGACGTTGTAAGGGAGTGCTGCATATTCAGCCCCTTTTTGTGCCCCAGTGGCACCTTGGGATCTCAATGTGGTTTTGGAGTTCCTGGAATCACATTGGTTTGAGCCACTTAAAACCGTGGATTTGAAATATCTCACATGAAAAGTGGTCATGTGTTGGCTCTGGCTTCGGCCAGGCATGTGTCAGAGTTGGCTGGTTTGTCATGAAAAAGCCCTTACCTGACTTTCCATATGGATAGGGCAGAGTTGAGGACTCGTCCTCACTTTCTCCCGAAGGTGGTATCAGTCTTTCACTTGAACCAACCTATTGTGGTGCCTGCGGCTACTAGGGACTTGGAGGATTCCAAGTTACTGGACGTAGTCAGGGCCCTGAAAATTTATATTTCCAGGACGGCTGGAGTCAGGAAAGCTGACTCGCTGTTTATCCTGGATGCACCCAACAAGCTGGGTGCTCCTGCTTCTAAGCAGACTATAGCGCGCTGGATTTGTAGCACTATTCAGCTTGCGCATTCTGCGGTGGACTACCGCAGCCTAAATCTGTAAAAGCCCATTCCACAAGGACGGGGGGTTCATCTTGGGCGGCTGCCCGAGGGGTCTCGGCTTTACAACTTGGCCGAGCTGCTACTTGGTCAGGGGCAAACACGTTTGCAAAATTCTACAAAATTGATACCCTGGCTGTGGAGGACCTGGAGTTCTCTCATTCGGTGCTGCAGAGTCATCCGCACTCTCCCGCCCGTTTGGGAGCTTTGGTATAATCCCCATGGTCCTTACGGAGTTCCCAGCATCCACTAGGGCGTCAGAGAAAATAAGATTTTACTCACCGGTAAATCTATTTCTCGTAGTCCGTAGTGGATGCTGGGCGCCCATCCCTAGTGCGGATTGTCTGCAATACTTGTACAAAGTTATTGTTGCAAAAATTGGGTTGTTATGGCGAGCCATCTGTTCAGAGGCTCCATTTGTTATCATACTGTTAACCGGGGTTCCTATCACGAGTTATATGGTGTGATTGGTGTGGCTGGTATGATCCTTACCCGGGATTCAAACTCCTTCCTTATTGTGTCAGCTCTTCCGGGCACAGTGTCCTAACTGAGGCTTGGAGGAGGGTCATGGGGGGAGGAGCCAGTGCACACCAGATAGTCCTAAATCTTTCTTTAGATGTGCCCAGTCTCCTGCGGAGCCGTCTATTCCCCATGGTCCTTACGGAGTTCCCAGCATCCACTACGGACTACGAGAAATAGATTTACCGGTGAGTAAAATCTTATTTTAAGCGGGACAGAAGCCCGCCGTCGAGGGGTCGGGGCTTCTTCCTCAGCACTCTCCTGCGCCATTTTTTCTCCACAGCTCCGCTGAGAGGAAGCTCCCCAGGCTCTCCCCTGCAGATACACGGTAGAAGAGGGTAAAAAGAGAGGGGGGGGGGGGGGGCACATAATTAGGCTCAAAAATCAATATAAACAGCAGCTACTGGGTTAACATTAAGTTACTGTGTTATTCCTGGGTTTATAGCGCTGGGGTGTGTGCTGGCATACTCTCTCTCTGTCTCTCCAAAGGGCCTTGTGGGGGAATTGTCTTCAGATGAGCATTCCCTGAGTGTGTGGTGTGTCGGTACGTGTGTGTCGCCATGTCTGAGGTAAAAGGCTCCCCTAAGGAGGAGATGGAGCAAATGTGTGTGTGAGTGGTGTCTCCGTCAACAACGCCGACACTTGTTTGGATATGTGAAATTAAGTGCTAAGGTAAATTTATTGCACAAAAGATTAGAGAACAGACAGGGAATCTACCCATGTCTGTCTCTATGTCGCAGAGGGTTCCGGTATGAATGGTCGACCATGTTATGGTCGACAGTCATTAGGTCGACCACTATTGGTCGACATTGACACATGGTCGACACATGAAAATGGTCGACATATGAAAAGGTCGACATGAGTATTTTAACTTTTTTGGGTGTCGTTTTTTGCGTAAAGTGACTGGGAACCCCAATTAGTGCACCGCGTCCCCTCGCATGGCTCGCTTCGCTCGCCATGCTTCGGGCATGGTGCCTTCGCTTCGCTCGGCACAGATTACCGTTCCAATCGTAGTCCACGTGGATCGTAAAGTATGTAAAAGTTCCCCCCCCCAAAAAAAAGTTGAAAAACTCATGTCGACCTTTTCATGTGTCGACCTTTCATGTGTCGACCATGTGCCCATGTCGACCATGTCAATGTCGACCAATAGTGGTCGACCTAATGACTGTCGACCATAACATGGTCGACCATGTGAACGGATACCGTCGCAGAGACCTTCAGAGTCTCTCAATGATCACTATCCAAAATAATAGACACTGATATCGACACGGAGTCTGACTCCAGTGTCGACTACGATAATGCAAAGTTACAGCCAAAATGGCAGGAAAGTATTCAATATATGATTATTGTAATAAAAAATGTTTTGCATATCACTGATGACTCATCTGTCCCCGACACAAGGGTACACATGTTTAAGGGGAAGAAAGCTGAGGTAAATTTCCCTCCTCTCATGATAAAAAAGAGCGGGAATCTCCAGACAAGAGACTGCAGTTTCCCACAAAGAATTCTCAGGGAATATCCTTTCCCTACTAGGGCCAGGATACGATGGGAATCTTCCCCTAGGGTGGACAAGGCATTGTCACGTTTACCCAAAAGGTAGCGCTGACTTTACAGCTATCCTCAGGGATCCTGCAGATTGCATGCAGTAAAAGTACTTTGAAGTCCATTTACACACATTCTGGTACACTACTCAGACCGGCGATTGTGTCGGCATGGGTTTATAGCGCTGTAGCAGCGTGGACAGATACCTTATCAGCAGAGATTGAGACCCTAGTATGTATATATGTATATATATAATACAGGATATCCCACACTCGTGGGAAAAGATAGCACTCTCCAGACTTAACATCCAATAAAGCAAAAGGTAAATTTAATGCAAGGGTAATCTCACAGTTCAAGTGTTGCTTCAAAGCGATTTCCAACATTTCGGTCCCTGGCGGGACCTTTCTCAAGGAATATACAGTCAGTCAGCAATGTCAACGATACAGCATGGGTCAGCTTTGCAGGAGAACCGGAGACACAGATATTGCCTCACCGGCCCCTGCTAAATACCCATCCAAAGGGCGCCAGACACGCCCCCAACACGGCCGTGGGCCGTGTGGAACGCATAGCTGGAACGCAAGCACATCACTTCCGCCGGAAGTGGGCTGCGTCCAGCGGCTTGGCTCAATATTGGATCAGAGTAGCGGTCACTGTCAGCATGTGAACCGCACTTGGAACGCATCGCGTCACTTCCGGTGACGCGATGTGTCCATGGCAACCGCTGTCGGCAACTCAAAGTTGCGGACACTATGTCCGTTGGTATAACGGCTTGCGGCGCTGGGCAAATTACATTACATTACTATGGGCCCCGTCCCTGAAAGGGCTAGACTCTGATAGACACCCCAGCAGTTGGCTGTAGTATTTGTGAGAGTGCAGGGATTCCTTGTATATGTATATATATAGATATATATATAAAAGATGCTGTCTTAGATATATATATATAAAACATGCCCAAAGAGACATTAGTCTACTGGGTTCTAGAGTCAACGCTATGTCGATTTCTGCTTGACGTGTCCTGTGGAACATGCAATGGACAGGTGATGCCGACTTAAGAGGCATATGGAAGGTTTACCTTACAAGGCTGAGGATTATGTGGAGAAGGGATCTCGGACCTGGTCTCCACAGCTATGGCTGGTAATTTAGATCTTTTGCCTTATATTCCCGCACAGCCTAGGAAAGCACGACATTATCAAATGCAGTCCTTTCGATCACAAAGAAACAAGAAAGTCCGAGGTGCGTCCTTTCTTGCCAGAGGCAGGGGCAGAGGAAAGAAGCTGCACAACACAGCTAGTTCCCAGGAACAGAAGTCCTCCCCGGCCTCTACAAAATCCACCGCATGTCGCTGGGGCTCCACAGGCGGAGCTAGGCCCGGTGGGGGCACGCCTTCGAAATTTCAGCCACAAGTGGGTTCACTCCCTGTTGGATCCCTGGGCAATAGATATTGTGTCTCAGGGATACAAGCTGGACTTCAAGGAGATGCCCCCTCACCGACGGCCCTGCCTGCTTCCCCCCACGAGAGGGAAATAGTGTTAACTGCAATTCACAAATTGTATCTTCAACAGGTGGTGGTCAAGTTTCCCCTCCTTCAACAAGGAGGGGGTTATTATTCGACCATGTTGTAGTCCCGAAACCGGACGGTTCGGTCAGACCCATATTGAATTTAAAATCCCTGAACATATACCTGAAAAGGTTCATGTTCAAGATGGAATCGCTGAGAGCGGTCGTCGCAAGCCTGGAAGGGGGGGATTTTATGGTGTCTCTGAACATAAAGGATGCATACCTTCATGTCCCCATTTATCCACCTCATCAGGCGTACCTCAGATTTGTGGTACAGGATTGTCATTACCAATTTCAGACGTTGCCGTTTGGTCTCTCCACGGCACCGAGAATATTTACCAAGGTAATGGCGGAAATGATGGTACTCCTGCGGAAGCAAGGGGTCGCAATTATCCCATACTTGGACGATCTCCTCATAAAAGCGGGATCAAGAGAGCAGTTGCTGATCAGCGTAGCACTTTCTCTGGAAGTGTAACGGCAACACGGCTGGATTCTAAATATTCCAAAGTCGCAGTTGGTTCCTACGGCTCGTCTGCCTTTCCTAGGCATGATTCTAGACACGGACCAGAAAAGGGTTTATCTCCCGATAGAGAGAGCTCAGGAGCTCATGACACTGGTCAGGAACCTATTAAAACCAAAACAGGTGTCAGTGCATCACTGCACTCGAGTCCTGGGAAGGATGGTGGCATCATACGAGGCCATTCCCTTCGGCAGGTTCCATGCGAGGACCTTTCAATGGGACTTACTGGACAAGTGGTCCGGATCACATCTTCAGATGCATCGGTTAATCACCCTATCCCCCAGGGCCAGGGTGTCTCTCCTGTGGTGGCTGCAGAGTGCTCACCTTCTCGAAGGTCGCAGATTCGGCATTCAGGACTGGGTCCTGGTGTCCACGGATGCAAGCCTCCGAGGGTGGGGGGCAGTCACACAGGGAAGAAATTTCCAAGGGCTGTGGTCAAGTCAGGAGACTTGCCTTCACATCAACATCCTGGAACTAAGGGCCATATACAACGCCCTACGTCAAGCGGAGTCCCTGCTTCGCGACCAACCGGTTCTGATTCAATCAGACAACATCACCGCAGTGGCTCATGTAAACCGCCAAGGCGGCACAAGGAGCAGGGCGGCCATGGTAGAAGCCACCAGAATTCTTCGCTGGGCGGAGAATCACGTAAGCGCACTGTTAGCAGTGTTCATTCCGGGAGTGGACAACTGGGAAGCAGACTTCCTCAGCAGGCACGACCTCCACCCGGGAGAGTGGGGACTTCATCAAGAAGTCTTCATGCAGATTGCAAGTCGGTGGGAACTGCCACAGGTGGACATGATGGCATCCCGCCTCAACAAAAAGCTGCAGAGATATTGCGCCAGGTCAAGAGACCCTCAGGCGATAGCTGTAAATGCCCTGGTGACACCGTGGGTGTTCCAGTCGGTCTATGTATTTCCTCCTCTTCCTCTCATACCCAAGGTGCTGAGAATAATAAGAAAAAGAGGATGCAAGCCTCCGAGGGTGGGGGGCAGTCACACAGGGAAGAAATTTCCAAGGGCTGTGGTCAAGTCAGGAGACTTGCCTTCACATCAACATCCTGGAACTAAGGGCCGTATACAACGCCCTACGTCAAGCGGAGACCCTGCTTCGCGACCAACCGGTTCTGATTCAGTCAGACACCATCACCGCAGTGGCTCATGTAAACCGACAAGGCGGCACAAGGAGCAGGGAAGCGATGGCGGAAGCCGCCAGAATTCTTCGCTGGGCGGAAAATCACGTAAGCGCACTGTCAGCAGTGTTCATCCCGGGACACGACTCCACCCAGGAGAGTGGGGACTTCATCAGGAAGACTCGCACAGACTGCATGTCGGTGGGAACTGCAACAGGTGGACATGATGGCATCCCGCCTCAAAAAAAACTACAGAGGTATTGCGCCAGGTCAAGAGACCCTCAGGCGATAGCTGTAAATGCCCTGGTGACACCGTGGGTGTTCCAGTCGGTCTATGTATTTCCTCCTCTTCCTCTCATACCCAAGGTGCTGAGAATAATAAGAAAAAGAGGAGTGAGAACGATACTCATTGTTCCAGATTGGCCACGAAGGACTTGGTATCCAGATCTCCAAGAAATGCTCACAGAGGAACCGTGGCCTCTTCCTCTAAGACAGGACTGGTTGCAACAGGGGCCCTGTCTGTTCCAAGACTTGACGGCATGGCGGTTGAACGCCGTCCCCTAGCGGAGAAAGGCATTCCGGAGGAGGTCATTCCTACGCTGATAAAGGCTAGGAAGGAAGTGACAGCTCAACATTATCACCGTATATGGCGAAAATATGTTGCTTGGTGTGAGGCCAGGAATGCCCCTACGGAGGAATTCCAGCTGGGCCGTTTCCTTCACTTCCTACAGTCAGGAGTGAATTTGGGCCTGAAATTGGGTTCCATTAAGGTCCAGATTTCGGCCCTATCCATTTTCTTTCAAAAGGAGTTGACTTCTCTACCTGACGTTCAGACGTTTGTAAAGGGAGTGCTGCATATTCAGCCCCCTTTTGTGCCTCCAGTGGCACCTTGGGATCTTAACGTGGTGTTGGGTTTCCTGAAATCCCACTGGTTTGAACTACTCAAAACGGTGGAGTTGAAATATCTCACGTGGAAGGTGGTCATGCTATTAGCCTTGGCCTCGGCTAGGCGTGTGTCAGAGTTGGCGGCTTTGTCACATAAAAGCCCCTATCTGGTTTTCCATGCGGATAGAGCAGAATTGCGGACCCGTCCACAATTTCTGCCGAAAGTGGTTTCATCCTTTCATATAAACCAACCTATTGTGGTGCCTGTGGCTACTACTGACTTGGAGGATTCCGAGTTGCTTGATGTGGTCAGGGCTTTGAAGGTTTATGTAGCCAGAACGGCTAGGGTCAGGAAAACAGAGTCTTTGTTTATCCTGTATGCTTCCAACAAGCTTGGTGCTCCTGCTTCAAAGCAAACTATTGCTCGCTGGATCTGTAACACGATTCAGCAGGCTCATTCTGCGGCTGGATTGCCGCTGCCAAAATCAGTTAAGGCCCATTCCACTAGGAATGTGGGCTCTTCTTGGGCGGCTGCCCGAGGGGTCTCAGCATTACAGCTTTGCCGAGCGGCTGCTTGGTCAGGTTCAAACACTTTTGCAAAGTTCTACAAGTTTGATACCCTGGCTGAGGAGGACCTTGTGTTTGCTCAATCGGTGCTGCAGAGTCATCCGCACTCTCCCGCCCGTTTGGGAGCTTTGGTATAATCCCCATGGTCCTTACGGAGTCCCCAGCATCCACTAGGACGTTAGAGAAAATAAGATTTTACTTACCGGTAAATCTATTTCTCGTAGTCCGTAGTGGATGCTGAGCGCCCGTCCCAAGTGCAGACTTCTTCTGCAATGCTTGTATATAGTTATTTCTTCAATAAGGGTTATGTTATGGTTGCATCAGGGTTGGACCTGTTGCTCTGTTGTTGTTCATACTGTTGACTGGGTATGTTTATCTCAAGTTATACGGTGTGATTGGTGTGGCTGGTATGAATCTTGCCCTGGATTACCAAAATCCTTTCATTGTACTGTCAGCTCTTCCGGGCACAGTTTCTCTAACTGAGGTCTGGAGGAGGGACATAGAGGGAGGAGCCTGAGCACACCAGAATCCAAATTCTTTCTTAAAGTGCCCATGTCTCCTGCGGAGCCCGTCTATTTCCCATGGTCCTTACGGAGTCCCCAGCATCCACTACGGACTACGAGAAATAGATTTGCCGGTAAGTAAAATCTTATTTTTTCCTCCGCCGCCGGCTTCCATGGGTGCAGGGCGCCGAGGGGGAGGGGGCGCCCTGGGCAGCATATATATATATATATATCGATTTATTTATATATGTAAAGTTTATTTGTGGGTCCCGGGCGCCTCATGCGATAAACCCGCCATTTGATAGGGGGGGCGCGCTGCGCGCCGGTGCTCCCACACGCCGATTGTCTGCTTGGGTTCAGGGCACACGGGGGGGGGAGCGCCCTGAGCGGCTTTAGTGTCGGATGGTATACAGTGTCTTTACACTATATACGGTGCCGACCTGTCTATAGATAATATATTGAAGCTATAGCACGCCGAGGGGGGCGGGGCTTAAAAGAATATATATACAGGCGGTTACTCACTGTATATAGGTCCCCCCAGCTCAATATAGGTATATATATATGTATATATATATATATACAAATAGAGGGTCCCACACTCTCACTCAGCTCAGGCGGCGGCTGGGGTGCCAAATCAAAGTCTGATCCAATCATAGGATCAGACTCATTGGTACAGTACGGTGTATCTCCACACTTCCGTGGAGAAAGATAGCACTCTCCAGACTTGGGTTTTTCAGCAAAAAAAGTCATTTAATTGTAAACTTGGTTCCATATTACAAGTACAAGATAATGCACATAAACCAAAAAGGGGCTCACCAATGTTTCGGTCCTATTGTTAGGACCTTTCTCAAGGTGTCTGCCGAACAGTCAATCCATCCAATAGAGGTATCAATAGTAGACAAATAAGGGAGGAACCAGGATCTGCTTACCTGCCTCCCAGGTCCCCTATATATACCCAAATGCTGATAGACGCTCAGAACATTGCGCTGGGGGTGTCATTGCGTCACTTCCGGTGAAACCGGAAGTGCAATTCCGCCGGTGCCTTGGTAATGTTAAATAATTATTAATGATCCTGGTTCCTCCCTTATTTGTCTACTATTGATACCTCTATTGGATGGATTGACTGTTCGGCAGACACCTTGAGAAAGGTCCTAACAATAGGACCGAAACGTTGGTGAGCCCCTTTTTGGTTTATGTGCATTATCTTGTACTTGTAATATGGAACCAAGTTTACAATTAAATGACTTTTTTTGCTGAAAAACCCAAGTCTGGAGAGTGCTATCTTTCTCCACGGAAGTGTGGAGATACACCGTACTATATATATATATATATATATATATATATATATTGTTTGAGCGGGCTTAAGCGCACCGGGAAGGGGCGGAGCTTAGCCCTCACAGAGGAGTCAGCGCCATTTTCCTCAGGTCCCCTCCAAGATTTACTGTATAGTAAGAAGGAGGGGGGCACAGTGTTTTTAATGCTATATGGGTGTCATATAGCATTATGTTGGATAATGGACGCATAATCCTTGTTGTGATACCTAAATTCAGTGTTTCCCTGTTTGTTTCCCACTATCGGTTAGTCGACAAATGTCGACAGGTGTCAGGGCTTTGTCACAAGCTACTGTGGGGATAACTGTCGGCTTCGCCGGCGCATGGCGGTACTTGATTCGGAAAATTAAGTATTAGCAGCTTCATGTTTGTGTGCTTAAAAAAGTAAACACGCTAGGGGAGGCACAGTTGTTTGTGGATGCCCTGTCGGCATCAACGGTATTTCCTGAGTAAAAAGATTAACAGGCTGTTATTGCCTTGTACCTGTGTATATATATATATATATATATATATATATATATATTTATATATATATATATATATATATATTTATAGGTATATGTGGGGGGAGTGTTATTGAAATTGTATATGTATGCTTCCCTCAGACCCCTCGGGGTTCCAAGATTATTATTATTTTTTGCCCGCTTACTATTCCTTGCTGTCGACATTTACTCAGTTTCTGTCGACCATAACGTTCCTGGTAGATCCACATCGGGGGCACGTCAGTACATGGTCATACACATTCACAACACATTACTGTCACTAGGGACCTTACGGGTCTGGACAATCCACTGGCGTATAGGTTATACCTATATGTATATATATGTAGATATATGTTTATATATGCATGGTTGTGATATATGTGTTTTATTGTGTATTACATGATGTATATCCATGAATGCTGAAATAATGGTATTCTTCTCATGTGCTGGTCGCTCTGTTGATTAAGCTCTAGATTGGCCGTGACGAGTTGGCTTTCGATCCTCTCAAGGAGTCGGAATATTATTCTCTTCCCGACGCGGAGAGAACATTGCGGCAGTCAACTCCTGGCAGACGCAGAGCCCGGTCGCAAAGGATCATACACAGGAAGCTAAGTGATAGTTTATTTCTATACTTTGACCTTATTTGCATTGCATGCACATGAGGGAGTGTTGTATTCGGGTAGGCATCCGATAGAATTACCCTACCCGGAGTGGGTAAGCTTGCTTATGTTGATTCTACTTTATAACACTGCAGCAGGCTGCCGCGTGACAGCAGGAGGTGTGGCCGGGAAAATGCTGAGGATTCGGCGGATACCACTGGTAAGTCTAACTGCGTGAGTTTAGCCTCCTTCACAACGGTGGGTGACGCATTCTTTTGTGGGATGCAGTCGTTTTAACTGGTTCGATACCGTTCTTTTTTTCCTTTTCTGTGCAGACAGTGGAAGGTGAAACGGTAAGAGTTCTGCAGCCTTGTTAGGTTCGCAGTAGTGGATGTCGTTTTCTGTTTCCACTACATCCACCACTTGTCGCTGAGTCTATCGGGCTAGTTCCCACTCCGGTGGGCACTCGTCTACTAATTTTCAGTTGGTCCAAAAATAGACTAGGACCTGTGAGTTATTTATAGAATCCATAGGGGAACATTCCGAGTTACAGTTGTTTCCCCTTACTGTTTTTCTAATAGATCTTGCCGTTCCCATCTGGAAGGGGAGGTAGTGCGCGACGCCATACAGAGGTGCGTCAGGTTCAGGACATTGTCCGGTTGACCCTGTAAAAAGGTGCAAATCGTTGTTTCTCTCTGACTGTTCTTCGACACAGGGATTGGCTGTTGTTCCCATCGACACAGATGTCGGAGGTGAGTTTCAGAGTAGATACTGACCGGTTAATGTTCGGTGTTTTTCCTATGGAAAGAGGTCTGAGGTTGCAGAGTTGGATCAGCTTTGATGTGACACTTCATCAATGTGTTCTGTTACTAAAACATTTGGGGGCGGCCTAAGAGGGTTTTTTTTGGTGAGCAGGTCTACTACCAGAGTGGCTTTCAAGGGGCCAGTTGGAAATGTGGTCCGGGTCTCACCTGCGCATGCACCGAAATATAATCCTAACGGCCAGGACATAACTCCTGTGGTGTCTACTCGGTTCTCTCCTTCTAGAGAAATGAAGGTTCGGGATCCAGGTTTAGATCCTGGTGTCCGTGCATACGGATCTCCGAGGCTAGGGAACAGTCCTTGCAAGGGACGTATTTCCAGAGGATAAGGTCAAGTTGGAAAGCTTGTCTGCAATAGGCTTTCTTGCTTTAATAGCTATTTTCAATGAACGTATTCTTCGTGTTCTGCCCATGTTAGTTCTGCCAGACCACTTGTCAGCAGTGGCGTAAGTAAGCCGCTATGGCGGAACAAGGAGCAAAGCGGCGATGGCAGAAGATGCACAGTTTTGCCGTGGGGTGGAAAGTCTGGTAAACGCTATATTAGCAGTCTTAGTTCCGGAGATAAATGACGGAGAAATAGATTTCCTCTGCTGACGCGATCTCCATCCGGGAGAAATTCAGTCATAATCGAGAAGTTTTCACAGACGTGACAAGTCTTTGTGGAGTGTCGCAATTGGTCCTGTTGACGCCTCGCTTCAATGAGAGGCCTCAGGGAAATTGTTTCAGGTCAAGGGACACTCAAGCTATAGCAGCGGACACCCTCGTGACACCGTGGGTGTTTTTAGTCGGTCTGTGTGGCCTCTTCGCATTCATTTTGTCTGACGGTGATAAACGTAAGAAGAACAAAGGTTCAGGCGATCCTCTCGGATCCGGTCTAGCCGAGGAGGGTTTGCTAACCAGTTTTTCATGAGTTACTCATAGAAGATTCCTGCCCTCTTCCTCTACGTGAGGAAGTGTTACAACAAGATCAGGGCGTGTATCAAGACTTACGCGACTGCGTCTGACGGCGTGGCGGTTGAATGCCATATCCTAAGCCGAAAGGATGTTCCCAGTGAAGTCATTTCCTCAATTCTTCAGGGTTGGAAAGAAGTAACGGCAAAGCCTTATCACCGTAGTTGGTGTAACTATGTGTCTTGGTGTGAATCCAGGAAGGTTCCTACGGAAGACTTTCAGCTAGGTCGTTCTTATCCATACTTTACAAGCCGGTGTGGATGCAGGCCTAAAGTTGGGCTCCATTTCAGTGCAGTATGGCCTTATAATTTTCTTTAACAAAAATTTCTCTCTTGGAAAGTGGTCATGCTATTGGCTTTGGCGTCCGCAAGGCGGGCGTCGGAAGTGGTGGTTTTTATCTCATAAGAAGCCTTGTTTGCTCTTCCATGTGGATAGAGAGGAATTGAGAACTCGGATAGTAGTTCTGCCAAGAATGGTTTCTGGGTTTCGCAGAAATCGGCCTATTCTGATGCCGGTGGTTACTTAGGCATTAGCTGATTCAAAGTCTCTCGATGTTGCCGGGGATTTCAATATTTAGGTCGCCAATTTGGCTCAGTTGGAGAAACAGAGGCTCTGTTTGTTCGGTATGCTCCCAGTGTGATTGGGGTGACTGCGTTATGCAGTCTGTTACCCGCTGGATCTGTGATGCGATTTGGCATGTTCGTTACCGAAGTAGGTAGAGGCCCATTCTAAAGGGAAGATGGGCTCTTCTTGGGCGGATACCCGAGGTGTCTCGGCGGTTCAACTTTGCCGAGCGGATACTTAGTCGAGTTCAAACGTTTTTGCTTTGCTCTACAAGTTTGATACCCTGGCTGAGGGGGACCTTTTGTTGGCTCAATCGGTGCTGCAGAGTCGTCCGCACTCTCCCGCCCGTTCTGGAGCTTTGGTATAGACCCCATGGTCCTTTTGGAGTCCCCAGCATCCTCTAGGACGTATGAGAAAATAGGATTTTAATACCTACCGGTAAATCCTTTTCTCTTAGTCCGTAGAGGATGCTGGGCGCCCGTCCCAAGTGCGTACTATGTCTGCAATTACTGGTTTTGGTTACACTCTGGTGGTGTTTCTCCTCTGTCAGGCTGTTGCTGACGTTGTTCATGACATGGCATGCGGTGTCTTATTATTAGTTGACACACAGGTAGTGTTACATATTCGCTCAGCGTATGGCTGTATGTATTTCATACCGAGGGATGGTATTCTGTTGCAGGCCATGTCTTGCGGTATGTTTGTGGTGTGAGCTGGTATAACACTCACTGTGTTTAAATTATAAATTCTTTCCTCGAAATGTCCATCTCTCCTGAGCACCGTTTTCTAGCTAAGGTCTGGAAGAGGGGCATAGAGGGAGGAGCCAGTTCACACCCAGTTTAAGTCTTTATAGTGTGCCCAAGCTCCTGCGGATCCGTCTATACCCCAGGGTCTTTTGGAGTCCCCAGCATCCTCTACGGACTAAGAGAAAAGGATTTACCGGTAGGTATTAAAATCCTATTTTCTCCTTCGTCCTAGAGGATGCTGGGGACTCCAAAAGGACCATGGGGTATAGACGGAATCCGCAGGAGACATGGGCACACTATAAGACTTTGAATGGGTGTGAACTGGCTCCTCCCTCTATGCCCCTCCTCCAGACCTCAGTTAGATTCTGTGCCCAGAGGAGACTGGTCACACTCTAGGGGAGCTCTACTGAGTTCTCTAAAAAGCCTTTTGTTAGCTTTATTATTTTCAGGGAGCACTGCTGGCAACAGGCTCCCTGCTTCGTGGGACTGACGGGAGAGAAGCAGACCTACTTTACTGATAGGCTCTGCTTCTTCGGCTACTGGACACCATTAGCTCCAGAGGGTCCGGTCACTTGGGTCGCCTAGCTGCTCGCTCCCGGAGCCGCGCCGCCGTCCCCCTCACAGAGCCAGGAGATCGAAGACAGGTGAGTAACCGAAGCAAAGAAGACATCAGAAGGCGGCAGTAGACTTCAGTCTTCCTGAGGTACCGCGCATTGCTCCCGCTCACACAGGCACTGCATGGGTGCAGGGTGCAGGAGGGGCGCCCTGGGCTACAATAAACACCTCTTTTATACACTATCTGGCTATTTTAAGGTGCATAGGCATTATTTGTGACCCCCGCCAGTATAATCTCAGCGGGACCAAAGCACGCCTTTTAGGGGGCGGGGCTTCCTCCTCAGCTCTGACCGGCGCCATTTTCTCTCCACAGCTTGCTGCAGAGACGCTGCTCCTGGCCCTTCCACTGCTGTCACAAGTAACAGGGTGTTGAAAACAAAGGGAGGGGGGGCACTTAATTTTGGTGTTGGTTGTATTATATTACAAGTTCCGATAGGTCTGGGGCATTGTGCTTTTCAGACAGGTGTGGCGCTGGGTGTGAGCTGGCGAACTCCTTCTCTGTCTCTCTGAAAGGCCTAGCTGTGGGTCTGTCCTCTTTAGCCCAGTGTGTTTGGGGGTGTCGGTACGTGTGTGTCGACATGGCAGAAACTGAATGCTCTTCCCAGGAGGAGGTTAGTGTGAGAGCTGAGCAGAATGAAGGTGTGACTGTCGGCACCGCCGACTGCGGATACATGTGGAATGTGTTGAATAGCAGTGTGGCTTTGTTACATAAGAGGTTGGACAAATCTGAGTCTCAGAACCAAGCATGGAGGCAATCCATGGGAGACGTGGTACCCCACACTCAGGCCCCCTCGGGGTCCCAAAAACGTTCATTTACCCAGGTAGCAGACACTGATACCGACACGGATTCTGACTCCAGTGTCGACTATAATGATGCAAAGTTGCATCCTAAGGTGGCTAAGAGTATTCAGTACATGATTGTGGCGATAAAAGACGTGTTACATATCACGGAGGACCCTGCTGTTCCTGATACAAGGGTCTGTATGTATAAGGGCAAGAAACCGGAGGTAACGTTTCCTCCCTCTAATGAACTGAATGCCCTTTTGTCCAAGAAAGTGGCGCTACCGTCTCTTGAAATGGCGACCCTTAAAGATCCTGCTGATCGGAGGCCGGAAGCTACCTTGAAATCTTTTTATGTCACGACAGGTACACTGCTCAGGTCGGCTGTGGCTTCGGCGTGGGTAACGCGATTGAAAAGTGGGCAGATAACTTGTCATCGGATATAGACACCCTGGATCGGGATAGCATGCTTTTGACACTGGGTCATATCAGGGACACTGCAGTCTATCTAAAAGACGGCGAGAGATATTGGCCAATGCTATGGCGGTCTCGGCTAGAATGGCGTTGTGGACTCATCAGTGGAATGGTGATGCTGATTCTAAGAAGGCTATGGAGGCTCTCCCCTACAAGGGTGGAGTTTTGTATGGTGAAGGCCTCGCGGACCTGGTTTCTACAGCTACCGCGGGTAAGTCCTCTTTTCTGCCTTTTGTTCCTCCACAGCAAAAGAAAACGCCCCCATATCAGATGCAGTCCTTTCGGTCGCAGAAATTCCGGAAAAGACGTGGGTCATCTTTCCTTGCGGCAAGAGGTAAGGGTAGAGGAAAAAGATCGCCGGCTGTGGCAGGCTCCCAGGAGCAGAAGTCCTCCCCGGCTTCTACCAAATCCACCGCATGACACTGGGGCTCCCCTGCGGGAGTCCACACCGGTGGGAGTGCGTCTTCAACTCTTCAGTCAGGTCTGGGTTTTCTCGGGCCTGGATCCTTGGGTGCTGGAAATTGTGACCCAATGATACAAGCTGGAGTTTCAAGACGTGCCTCCACGCCAATTTTTCAAATCGGCCTTGCCAGGTTCTCTTCCGCAAAGAGAGGTAGTGTGTACAGCGATACAAAAACTATAGGGGTAATTCCAAGTTGATCGCAGCAGGAACTTTTTTAGCAGTTGGGCAAAACCATGGGGGTAATTCCAAGTTGATCGCAGCAGGAACTTTTTTAGCAGTTGGGCAAAACCATGGGGGTAATTCCAAGTTGATCGCAGCAGGATTTTTGATAGCAATTAGGCAAAACCAGGGCCCTCATTACGAGTTGATCGGTCGCAAGGCGAATTTAGCAGAGTTACACACGCTAAGCCGCCGCCTACTGGGAGTGAATCTTAGCTTCTTAAAATTGCGACCGATGTATTCGCAATATTGCGATTACTAACTACTTAGCAGTTTCAGAGTAGCTCCAGACTTACTCTGCCTGTGCGATCAGTTCAGTGCTTGTCGTTCCTGGTTGACGTCACAAACACACCCAGCGTTCGCCCAGGCACTCCCACCGTTTCTCCAGCCACTCCTGCGTTTTTTCCGGAAACGGTAGCGTTTTCAGCCACACGCCCCTGAAACGCCGTGTTTCCGCCCAGTAACACCCATTTCCTGTCAATCACATTACGATCGCCGGAGCGAAGAAAAAGCCGTGAGTAAAAATACTTTCTTCATAGTAAAGTTACTTGGCGCAGTCGCAGTGCGAACATTGCGCATGCGTACTAAGCGGATTTTCACTGCGATGCGATGAAAAATACCGAGCGAACAACTCGGAATGAGGGCCCATGTGCACTGCAATGGAGGCAGATATAACATGTGCAGAAAGAGTTAGATTTGGGTGGGTTATTTTATTTCTGTGCAAGGTAAATACTGGCTGCTTTATTTTTACACTGCAAATTAGATTGCAGATTGAACACACCACACCCAAATCTAACTCTCTCTGCACATGTTATATCTGCCTCCCCTGCAGTGCACATGGTTTTGCCCAATTGCTAACAAAAATCCTGCTGCGATCAACTTGGAATTACCCCCATGGTTTTGCCCAACTGCTAAAAAATTTCCTGCTGCGATCAACTTGGAATTACCCCCTATGTCAGCAGCAAGTCATTGTCGAAGTTCCCCCGTCACAGTGGGGAGAAGGGTTTTATTCAAGCCTGTTCGTGGTCCCGAAGTCGGACGGCTCAGTCAGACCGATTCTGAATTTAAAATCCCTCAATGTGTATTTGAAAAGTTTCAAATTCAAGATGGAATCTCTCCGAGCGGTGATCTCCAGTCTGGAGGGGAGGGGGGGGGGGGATTTTATCGTGTCAGTCGACATAAAGGATGCTTACCTGCATGTCCCCATTTATCCTTCTCATCAGGCGTACCGGAGGTTCGCTGTGCAGGATTGTCACTACCAATTTCAGACGTTGTCGTTTGGTCTTTCCACGGCCCCGAGGATTTTCACAAAGGTAATGGCGGAAATGATGGTGCTCCTGCGCAAGCATGGGGGCACAATTATCCCGTACTTGGACGATCTCCTGATAAAGGCGAGATCACAGGAGCTGTTTCCAAAAAACGTTTCACTGCAGGTGCTGCAACAGCATGGCTGGCACCTGAATTTGCCAAAGTCGCAGTTGATTCTGACAACTCGGTTGTCGTTTTTGGGCATGATTCTGGACACGGAACTGCAGAGGATTTTTCTCCCGTTGGAAAAAGCTCGGGAAATACAGAACATGGTCAAGGAACTTCTGAAACCGCCAAGAGTGTCGATTCATCAATGCACTCGAGTGCTGGGGAAAATGGTGGCGGCCTACGAGGCCATTCCGTTTGGCAGGTTCCATGCAAGAACGTTTCAGTGGGACTTATTGGACAAGTGGTCAGGGTCCCATCTGCAGATGCACCGGAAAATAACTCTGTCCCCCAGGACCAGGGTTTCTCTCCTGTGGTGACTCCAAAGTTCTCACCTTCTAGAGGGTCGCAGGTTCGGCATCCAAGATTGGATTCTGGTGACCACAGACGCGAGTCTCCGAGGTTGGGGAGCAGTCACACAGGGAAAACATTTCCAGGGAAAATGGTCAAGCCAAGAAGCTTGTCTGCACATAAACATTCTGGAATGATGGGCCATCTACAACGGCCTGCTACAAGCGGAACATCTTCTTCGCGACCTGCCCGTCCTGATTCAGTCGGACAACATAACAGCGGTGGCGCACATAAACCACCAGGGCGGAACAAAGTGCAGAGCGGCGATGGCGGAGGCCACCAAGATCCTTCGCTGGACGGAAAAACATGCAAGCGCCCTGTCAGCGGCCTTCATTCCAGGCGTGGACAACTGGGAAGCAGACTTCCTCAGCAGACACGATCTCCACCCAGGAGAGTGGGGTCTTCATCAAGAGGTCTTTGCAGAAGTGATAAGTCATTGGGGAATTCCTCAAATAGACATGATGGCATCTCGCCTCAACAAAAAGCTTCAGACATATTGTTCCAGGTCGAGGGACCCTCAAGCAGTAGCAGTGGACGCTCTGGTGACGCCGTGGGTGTTTCAGTCGGTCTATGTGTTCCCTCCACTTCCACTCATCCCAAAGGTGTTAAGGATCGTGAGAAGAACGAGGGTTCAGGCGATACTCGTTGTTCCAGATTGGCCTCGGAGGGCCTGGTATCCGGATCTTCAGGAATTACTCACAGGAGATCCTCGGCCTCTTCCGCTAAGAGAGGATCTGTTACAGCAAGGACCATGTGTGTTCCAGGACTTACCGCGGTTGCGTTTGACGGCATGGCGGTTGAACGGCAAATCCTAGCTAGGAAGGGTATTCCCGGAGAAGTCATCCCCACCCTACTTAAGGCTAGAAAGGAGGTAACGGCGAAGCATTATCACCGTATCTGGAGAAAATATGTGTCTTGGTGTGAATCCAAGAAAGCTCCTACGGAAGAGTTCCACCTGGGGCGGTTTCTTCATTTTTTGCAAACAGGTGTGGATGCGGGCCTGAAGTTAGGCCCAATTAAAGTGCAGATTTTGGCCTTATCAATTTTCTTTCAAAGGAAATTGGCCTCGTTTCCTGAAGTTCAGACGTTCGTGAAAGGCGTACTACACATATAACCTCCATTTGTGCCCCCAGTGGCTCCATAGGACCTTAACGTGGTGTTGGAGTTCCTTATGTCACATTGGTTTGAACCTTTACAAACGGTTGAGTTGAAATTTCTCACTTGGAAAGTGGTCATGTTGTTGGCCTTGGCGTCCGCAAGGCGGGTGTCCAAATTAGCGGATTTGTCTTACAAAAGCCACTATCTAATCTTCCATGAGGATAGAGGGGAGTTGAGAATTCGTCAACATTTTCTACCGAAGGTGGTTTCTTCGTTTCATATGAACCAACCTATTGTGGTGCCTGTGACTACTGAAGCCTTGGCTGATTCTC
This sequence comes from Pseudophryne corroboree, assembly GCF_028390025.1. NCBI lineage: Eukaryota > Metazoa > Chordata > Amphibia > Anura > Myobatrachidae > Pseudophryne > Pseudophryne corroboree. The sequence continues at coordinate 477,213,305 of NC_086452.1, read as the reverse complement.
TTGATGTGGTCAGAGCTTTGAAATTTTATGTAGGCAGAATGGCTCGGGTGAGAAAAACAGAGGCGCTGTTTGTCCTATATGCGGCCAACAAGGTTGGCGCTCCTGCTTCTAAGCAGACTATTGCGCACTGGATCTGTAATATGATGCAGCAGGCTCATTCTACGGCTGGATTGCCGTTACCGAAATCGGTGGAAGCCCATTCCACTAGGAAGGTGGGCTCATCTTGGGCGGCTGCCCGAGGCGTCTCGGCATTTCAGCTTTGCCGAGCAGCTACTTGGTCGGGGTCAAACACTTTTGCAAAGATCTACAAGTTTTGATACCCTGGCTAATGAGGACCTCATGTTTGCTCAATCGGTGCTGCAGAGTCATCCGCACTCTCCCGCCCGGTTTGGAGCTTTGGTATAAACCCCATGGTCCTTTTGGAGTCCCCAGCATCCTCTAGGACGAAGGAGAAAATAGGATTTTAATACCTACTGGTAAATCCTTTTCTCCTAGTCCGTAGAGGATGCTTGGCGCCCGTCCCAGTGCGGACTCTATCTGCAAGGCTTGTATATAGTTATTGCTTAAGTTACACACGGGTTGTGTTTGGTAAGGGTCAGGCTGTTGCTGATCTGTTTTAGTTCACACTGTTAACTGGGTTTAATTAAATGCCATGTTGTACGGTGTGTTGTGGTGTGGCTGGTATGTATCTCACCTTTAGTTTAACAAACTCCTTTTCCTCAAAATGTTCGTCTCCCCTGGGCACAGTTCCTATAACTGAGGTCTGGAGGAGGGGCATAGAGGGAGGAGCCAGTTCACACCCATTCAAAGTCTTATAGTGTGCCCATGTCTCCTGCGGATCCCGTCTATACCCCATGGTCCTTTTGGAGTCCCCAGCATCCTCTACGGACTAAGAGAAAAGGATTTACCAGTAGGTATTAAAATCCTATTTTTACAACCAGGACCGGCTCAAAGAGCCCGAGGCTGGTTATGCTTAGGAGAGGGGACCCCACGCAATTTTTTTCAGGTTTTTTTTAACACTTTTGTGCTGTCCATGAAGTCGAATCCAGGACGCACACTATTCATCAATTGGTCCGTTTTTCGACAGCGGGACTGTCGAATCCGTTTTTTATTGAATATGTCGAATTCGGGTCCCGGCGGCCGGGATTCGACTGTCGAATTGTGTCGAATCCAAAAACGGTCGAATTCCAGCCGGAATTCGACCGCAATTGCATATACCCCATAGACTACAACTGTGAGAGTCAGAATCTGGAAATCACATTGTATGATTGTTACACTATTTATTTGTTTATTCTTGTGGAAAATAAATATTTGGACACCTACCAAGCTCAAAATGCTAAATTTTATTGCAATGATTATAATTAATAAATTGGTAATGTTTGAATTGTGCACCTGCAAGGTCTCCGCAGGGTCGCACCTCTCATTACCGGTGTGCACCCCAGGGCCCCTCCCCCCTGTATACCTAATGCTGTGTATTACATACACAATAGAAGGCCAGAGACCCCTTCTGCCTGGTGGTAGCACCCACGCCCACCTGTCCTATATAATGGTTTTAATTAGATTCCTGACATTTCTTAGACTGCATGCAGAGCAAGGCGAGTCCTGCACAAATGTATATCGGATTATCAGATGGGGGTGCATTTCCGGGGTGTGGGTCCCCTAGACTGTTGTGGCTGTTTTGCCTCAGGAGCAACGCATATTAACACTTATTTTCATATTTACTTTCATCCCTATCGTGAGCTTTGTTTCAATGTAATTCATTTCCTACCTTCACTTTTCACTACTTTATCTCTCACTTCATTATCTCTCACTAATTAACCCCTGCTCTTTTCAGCAGCCTCTCTCACTAACCTATTTTCACTATATATTATTTCACTTTTGTGTTACCCTGGGGTCACTCAGCTGCTTCATTTTCTAACTCTCTCGGCACATGAGACATCTGCCCCCCCCTCTCTCTGCACATGTTACATCCCCCCCCCTGCAGTGCACATGTTACATCTGCCCCCCCCCCTGCAGTGCACATGTTATATCTGCCCCCCCCCCTGCAGTGCACATGTTACATCTGCTCCCCCCTGCAGTGCACATGTTACATCTGCCCCCCTGCAGTGCACATGTTACATCTGCCCCCCTCCCCCCTGCAGTGCACATGTTATATCTGCCCCCCCCCCCCTGCAGTGCACATGTTACATCTGCCCCCCCCTGCAGTGCACATGTTACATCTGCCCCCCCATGCAGTGCACATGTTACATCTGCCCCCCCTGCAGTGCACATGTTACATCTGCCCCCCCCCCTGCAGTGCACATGTTATATCTGCCCCCCCCCCCCCTGCAGTGCACATGTTACATCTGCCCCCCCCCCCCCTGCAGTGCACATGGTTTTGCCCATTAGCTAACAAATTTGCTGCTGCAATCAGATCTGAATTAGGCCCAGAGTTTGAGAACCTATAGATGTCCAGCAGGGGGCGCCCGGCACAATTGAATCATCCCCTTAATGTTTAAAAAGGCCACTTTTTATTCCCTGATGCTTTGTCACAATGGTGAAGATAAGTGAGCAGTGTGAGAGGGTTGCGGTTACAATAACGCTAGTCAGGATCCCGGACGTTACTATGCCGACGCCGGAATATCGGCTAGCAGTGAAACCGCGGCACCAAAGGTTTTTTTCCCTCTATGGGTGTCCACGACGACAATAGCAGCTGTGTACCTGGCCGCTGTCCCCGCTGTTAAAACGAAAGTCGCAATGTTACTGATGTTCCGATGGTGCTGATCGATGTTCCAATGTTTTTGGGGAAAACTATAGTTTTTTTACAAATATTTAAAAATAAATGTATTTTTTTTTAACTAAAATCAGTTTGGATAGGGTTAAACTCATGTTCTTCACCTAATTCTTCACCTAATTCACTCATTAAGCAGACAATTTTTTTTGGGGGGGAGTCATTTAAGTGGTTAAGGAGCCTAATTATTAGATGTTTGCATCGTAACTGTAACTGCAAATATTTAGTGTCACCCCCATGTATGAAGGGGGGATCCCATCGGAGATATCTGCCGCTATACCCCCATTCCTGACAGCAGCTGCAGCCCCCAGAGGTGTCTATGGGAGGGGGTGATGTCAGATTTAATGAAAGCATTCCGGGGATTGGCCCCACCGCAGCTGCCGCCACCTGAAGATGGTGCTAGCCCGCTGTAGCCTATATGCTACACAACACAAGAGTAACCGGCAGAGGGTCCTACACAACCCCTCGGTGATAGCCACTCACGCATGGTCTGCGGGGAGTGCACATATCACAGGGTCCGGCCCCTGTCTCTGCGTGTGTTCCATGATATAAAGATGGCGGTGTAATTGCGGGCTGCAATGCAATTTTGGGCCTCTGTTATTAGCGTATAAAAGGAATCGTGATATCAGGATTAACGAGGCGTTTTCTGGTGAATGTGGCGCCCGGTGTAAGAAAAACAATCACATCACAAAACATAAGAGGATAGTGGAAATAAAAGCGGGATTGTTTTACACTGTCCATCAATGTGTCCCGATCTCAGTGCAACTCTATGGCCCAGACAAACAGGGAGGGATCTCACTATGCGCCAGGGGCCAGGTCGGTACATGGTCGGTATCGCAAGCACACTCAGTATGTGTGTATACACCGTAACATACCACATTCAGTATGTGTGTATACACCATAACATACCACACTCAGTATGTGTGTATACACCGTAACATACCACATTCAGTATGTGTGTATACACCATAACATACCACACTCAGTATGTGTGTATACACCATAACATACCACACTCAGTATGTATGTATACACCATAACATACCACACTCAGTATGTGTGTATACACCATAACATACCACACTCAGTATGTGTGTATACACCATAACATACCACACTCAGTATGTGTGTATACACCATAACATACCACACTCAGTATGTGTGTATACACCGTAACATACCACACTCATTATGTGTGTATACACCATAACATACCACACTCAGTATGTGTGTATACACCATAACATACCACACTCAGTATGTGTGTATACACCGTAACATACCACACTCAGTATGTGTGTATACACCGTAACATACCACACTCAGTATGTGTGTATACACCGTAACATACCACACTCAGTATGTGTGTATACACCATAACATACCACACTCAGTATGTGTGTATACACCATAACATACCACACTCAGTATGTGTGTATACACCATAACATACCACACTCATTATGTGTGTATACACCATAACATACCACACTCAGTATGTGTGTATACACCATAACATACCACACTCAGTATGTGTGTATACACCATAACATACCACACTCAGTATGTGTGTATACACCATAACATACCACACTCAGTATGTGTGTATACACCATAACATACCACACTCAGTATGTGTGTATACACCATAACATACCACACTCAGTATGTGTGTATACACCATAACATACCACACTCAGTATGTGCTCTTGCGATACGGACTATGGGCCTAATTCTGAGTTGATCGCAGCAGCAAATTTGTTAGCAGTTGGGCAAAACCATGTGCACCTGTGCAGGGGGGGGGGGGGGGGGGGGGGGGGGGCAGATGTAACATGTGCACTGCAGGTGGGGCAGATGTAACATGTGCAGAGAGAGATAGATTTGGGTGGGGTGTGTTCAATCTGCAATCTAAATTGCAGTGTAAAAATAAAGCAGCCAGTATTTACCCTGCACAGAAACAAAATAACCCACCCAAATCTAACTCTCTCTCTCTGCACATGTTACATCTGCCTCCCCTGCAGTGCACATGGTTTTGCCCAACTGCTAACAAAGTTCCTGCTGCGATCAACTTGGAATTACCCCCCTATGTGCGATTTTGGCTAAGTGTCAGTGTTGACTATCTCTTCTATAGAGACTTGCCTGCGCAGTCTATCTATTACTTGCGATGCAGACCGCGCATTGAATCGGGATTGCAAGGTGACTTTCACCTTGCGATCTGCACTAACTTTTCTTACGATTTTGACTATATAGTCAAAATCGTAAGAAAAAATCTCACCGTGTGTACACGCCATAAGAGCTGACAATCTGACAGTGGGAAAAAGCTTCAGAAACTGCAGTGGTAGAGAGGGAGCAGACGCCGGCGGGCACGCAGACACTCATAGATGGCGGTGCCAATGCAGAAATCACAGGGATTCTACATGTGTGCTGCCCAGTCATTTCTCTCCTACAAGTATGGGAACATGCGGAGGCATCTGCTTCTGGAGAGCCATAGATTTAGGTGTACCCTCCTTATCTTATGTGATCGCCTTCTATGGTGTAGAGTCGGGCGCTCTCTGTGCCACTTGCAGAGCGATGTGTTCAGTTGTGCAAGGGTGGCACATGCACTAACGTGTATGCCGGCGGTGCACAGTGCAGTCTGTGTCTGGGCCGTGTTATTATTACATCATAAAGGCGCATTTACCACGGGAAGTACAATCCAGACTCGCAAACATCCGTTCATGTCCCCCTGTAAAAGATGAAATGGGAGTCAGTTTAGTGCTGTGGAAGATTGGATGCGTCAGTGACGTAATGCGCAGCGACTGCAGCAGCCACGTTAATAGTGGTATCACTGGTGGTAGCTCCCACAACGGATCTGCCCCTGACAGGTACTTCTTGTGGGTCGTATTTACGTGAAAACGCCCTACTGTATTTGCCAGCACTTGTGCGACTCCTCCGTTCCCTGTTCCGCTTATTTAGGCATAAGGAAGTGTATCCTAATACATACATAATACAACGTTCACCCCTCCCCCCATTGCAAAAAAAAAACAATGCATTTCCGCCTCTGCTTGTGCCACATTGTACTCTGAGGAACTCTTCCCCCTGCTCTTTTCCCTGCACACAATGACTGCACCTCAGAGGCGCAATCAGTAAAGATCATCAAATTCACCGACAACACCACCGTCATCGGCCTCATCAAGGACGGGGACGAATCAGCCTATAGACGGGAAGTAGACCGGGTTGGCCCAGTGGTGCAGCCAAAACAACCTTGAGCTCAACCCCCTCAAAACTGTTGAGATGATAGTGGACTTCAGGAAGAAGTAATCTAGTGCACCTCCGCTAACGATTGCTGACAGTGTGGTATCGCTAGTGGACTCCTAGGGACCACAATCTCCCGGGACCTTAAATGAAGGTCCAACACTGTCAGGAAAGCGCAGCAGAGGTTGTTCTTCCTCAGGCAACTAAGGAAGTTCAACATCCCACAGAAGCTTCTGCTCCTCTTCTACTCCGCCATTGTGGAGTCGGTACTGTGCTCCTCGATACTGGTATGGTACGCTCCGCCAGCGCGAGGGACAGATGCAGGCTCCAAAAGGTGGTCAGAACCGCAGAGAAGATCATCGGGGCCGACCTCCCCTCAGTCCAGGACCTGTACTTGTCCAGAGCTAAAAAGCGGGCAATGAAGATAGAAAAAGACCAGCTACACCCCGGCCACAGCATGTTTAACCTGCTTCCTTCAGGCAGGAGTTACAGGGCCGTCCCCGCCAGGTCCACCAGAAGCCTCAAAAGTTTCTTTCCCCAAGCGGTCCGCCTGCTGAACTCCTGAACATTGACTGACTAGACGTACATGTAACTCACTTGTCTCCCTACGGTATACCTATCTGTGTGACTGTACTCCCCCCCCCCCCCCACCTGCTTATCTGTTACCTACTTGGCTGTTGTATAGCAAACCGAAGACAAATTCCTAGTATACGCAGGTATACCTGGCCAATAACTCTGATTCTGATCACTCACATCAGTCTTCTGTCTTGGGTGAAGTCATCATATAAGTTGTGGTAGTACCTGTTGTTGCCACTAGATGGCAGTGTGCCCCTCACTACTTCTGCACATAGTCATATTGGAGACATATGTCTTTGCCCCCAGGGTTGTATCTGGACCTAATTGAAACCCGTAAAGGTCAGAGAGAGGGGCTACTGGGGGATTCACTTTCATCCCACAGTCACGTGTCGCACCTTAGTCCCCTCTTCTAAGTGGTTAATGAGCTAGAGCTGGGAGAGCGCTTTCTACAGAGATGATAACCCTGTATGCAATGCAGCTATCTGTCACTGTCTGCAAAATGCAGCAATCTGTCACTGATTGTAAGAGGCGAGACACCCTGCTACACATCACTGACTATAACACACATACACACTGCTACACATCACTGACTATAACACACATACTAAATATCACTGACTATAACACATACACACTGCTACACATCACTGACTATAACACACATACACACTGCTACACATCACTGACTATAACACACATACACACTGCTACACATCACTGACTATAACACACATACACACTGCTACACATCACTGACTATAACACACATACTAAATATCACTGACTATAACACATACACACTGCTACACATCACTGACTATAACACACATACACACTGCTACACATCACTGACTATAACACACATACACACTGTTACACATCACTGACTATAACACACATACTAAATATCACTGACTATAACACATACACACTGCTACACATCACTGACTATAACACACATACACACTGCTACACATCACTGACTATAACACACACACACACACACACACACACACACTGCTACACATCACTGCCTATAACACACATACTAAATATCACTGACTATAACACACATACACACTGCTACACATCACTGCCTATAACACACATACTAAACATCACTGACTATAACACACACACATACACACTGCTACACATTACTGCCTATAACACACATACTAAATATCACTGACTATAACACACATACACACTGCTACACATCACTGACTATAACACACATACTAAACATCACTGACTATAACACACATACACACTGCTACACATCACTGCCTATAACACACATACTAAATATCACTGACTATAACACACATACACACTGCTACACATCACTGACTATAACACACATACTAAACATCACTGACTATAACACACATACACACTGCTACACATCACTGACTATAACACACATACTAAATATCACTGACTATAACACACATACACACTGCTACACATCACTGCCTATAACACACATACTAAATATCACTGACTATAACACACATACACACTGCTACACATCACTGCCTATAACACACATACTAAATATCACTGACTATAACACACATACACACTGCTACACATCACTGACTATAACACACATACTAAACATCACTGACTATAACACACATACACACTGCTACACATCACTGCCTATAACACACATACTAAATATCACTGACTATAACACACACACATACTGCTACACATCACTGACTATAACACACACATACACACTGCTACACATCACTGACTATAACACACACACATACACACTGCTACACATCACTGCCTATAACACACATACACACTGCTACACATCACTGACTATAACACACATACACACTGCTACACATCACTGCCTATAACACACATACTAAATATCACTGACTATAACACACACATACACACTGCTACACATCACTGACTATAACACACATACTAAACATCACTGACTATAACACACATACACACTGCTACACATCACTGCCTATAACACACATACTAAATATCACTGACTATAACACACACACATACTGCTACACATCACTGACTATAACACACACACATACACACTGCTACACATCACTGACTATAACACACACACATACACACTGCTACACATCACTGACTATAACACACACACATACACACTGCTACACATCACTGCCTATAACACACATACACACTGCTACACATCACTGCCTATAACACACATACTAAATATCACTGACTATAACACACACATACACACTGCTACACATCACTGCCTATAACACACATACTAAATATTACTGACTATAACACACATACACACTGCTACACATCACTGCCTATAACACACATACTAAATATCACTGACTATAACACATACACACTGCTACACATCACTGACTATAACACACATACACACTGCTACACATCACTGACTATAACACACATACACACTGCTACACATCACTGACTATAACACACATACACACTGCTACACATCACTGACTATAACACACATACACACTGCTACACATCACTGACTATAACACACATACACACTGCTACACATCACTGCCTATAACACACATACTAAATATCACTGACTATAACACACACACACATACACACTGCTACACTTCACTGCCTATAACACACATACTAAATATCACTGACTGTAACACATACACACTGCTACACATCACTGACTATAACACACATACACACTGCTACACATCACTGCCTATATCACACATACTAAATATCACTGACTATAACACACACACATACACACTGCTACACACCACTGCCTATAACACACATACACACTGCTACACATCACTGCCTATAACACACATACTAAATATCACTGACTATAACACACACACATACACACTGCTACACATCACTGCCTATAACACACATACTAAATATCACTGACTATAACACATACACACTGCTACACATCACTGCCTATAACACACATACTAAATATCACTGACTATAACACACACACATACACACTGCTACACATCACTGCCTATAACACACATACTAAATATCACTGACTATAACACACACACACACTGCTACACATCACTGCCTATAGCACACATACTAAATATCACTGACTATAACACACACACACACTGCTACACATCACTGCCTATAACACACATACTAATATCACTGACTATAACACACACACATACACACTGCTACACACACTGCTACACATCACTGCCTATAACACACATACTAAATATCACGGACTATAACACACACACACACGCTAAATATCACTGACTATAACACACACACATACACACTGCTACACATCACTGACTATAACACACATACTAAATATCACTGACTATAACACACACACACTGCTACACATCACTGACTATAACACACATACACACTGCTACACATCACTGACTATAACACACATACTAAATATCACTGACTATAACACACACACATACACACTGCTACACATCACTGACTATAACACACATACTAAATATCACTGACTATAACACACACACACTGCTACACATCACTGACTATAACACACATACACACTGCTACACATCACTGACTATAACACACATACTAAATATCACTGACTATAACACACACACATACACACTGCTACACATCACTGACTATAACACACATACTAAATATCACTGACTATAACACATAAACACTGCTACACATCACTGCCTATAACACACATACTAAATATCACTGACTATAACACATACACACTGCTACACATCACTGCCTATAACACATACTAAATATCACTGACTATAACACACACACACATACACACTGCTACACATCACTGCCTATAACACACATACTAAATATCACTGACTATAACACACACACACACACACACACACACACACACACACACACACACACACACTGCTACACATCACTGCCTATAACACACATACTAAATACCACTGACTATAACACATACACACACGCTGCTACACATCACTGCCTATAACACACATATTAAATATCATTGACTATAACACACACACACACACACACACACTGCTACACATCACTTCCTATAACACACATACTAAATATCACTGACTATAACACACACACACACACACACACACACACACACACACACTGCTACACATCACTGACTATAACACACATACACACTGCTACACATCACTGACTATAACACACATACTAAATATCACTGACTATAACACACACACATACACACTGCTACACATCACTGCCTATAACACACATACTAAACATCACTGACTATAACACACACACACTGCTACACATCACTGACTATAACACACATACACACTGCTACACATCACTGACTATAACACACATACTAAATATCACTGACTATAACACACATACACACTGCTACACATCACTGCCTATAACACATACACACTGCTACACATCACTGACTATAACACATACACACTGCTACACATCACTGCCTATAACACACATACTAAATATCACTGACTATAACACACGTACACACTGCTACACATCACTGCCTATAACACACATACTAAATATCACTGACTATAACACACACACATACACACTGCTACACATCACTGACTATAACACACATACTAAACATCACTGACTATAACACACACTGCTACACATCACTGACTATAACACACACACACACACACACACACACACACACACACACACACACACACACACACACACATGCTAAATATCACTGACTATAACACACATACTAAATATCACTGACTATAACATACACACTGCTACACATCACTGACTATAACACACATACACACTGCTACACATCACTGCCTATAACACACATACTAAATATCACTGACTATAACACACACACATACACACTGCTACACATCACTGCCTATAACACACATACTAAATATCACTGACTGTAACACATACACACTGCTACACATCACTGACTATAACACACATACACACTGCTACACATCACTGCCTATATCACACATACTAAATATCACTGACTATAACACACACATACACACTGCTACACACCACTGCCTATAACACACATACACACTGCTACACATCACTGCCTATAACACACATACTAAATATCACTGACTATAACACACACACATACACACTGCTACACATCACTGCCTATAACACACATACTAAATATCACTGACTATAACACATACACACTGCTACACATCACTGCCTATAACACACATACTAAATATCACTGACTATAACACACACACATACACACTGCTACACATCACTGCCGCCTATAACACACATACTGAATATCACTGACTATAACACACATACACACTGCTACACATCACTGCCTATAGCACACATACTAAATATCACTGACTATAACACACACACACACTGCTACACATCACTGCCTATAACACACATACTAAATATCACTGACTATAACACACACATATACACACTGCTACACATCACTGCCTATAACACACATACTAAATACCACTGACTATAACACATACACACACGCTGCTACACATCACTGCCTATAACACACATATTAAATATCATTGACTATAACACACACACACACACTGCTACACATCACTTCCTATAACACACATACTAAATATCACTGACTATAACACACACACACACACACACACACACACACGCTGCTACACATCACTGACTATAACACACATACACACTGCTACACATCACTGACTATAACACACATACTAAATATCACTGACTATAACACACACACATACACACTGCTACACATCACTGCCTATAACACACATACTAAACATCACTGACTATAACACACACACACTGCTACACATCACTGACTATAACACACATACACACTGCTACACATCACTGACTATAACACACATACTAAATATCACTGACTATAACACACATACACACTGCTACACATCACTGCCTATAACACATACACACTGCTACACATCACTGACTATAACACATACACACTGCTACACATCACTGCCTATAACACACATACTAAATATCACTGACTATAACACACATACACACTGCTACACATCACTGCCTATAACACACATACTAAATATCACTGACTATAACACACACACACATACACACTGCTACACATCATGACTATAACACACAATACTAAACATCACTGACTATAACACACACTGCTACACATCACTGACTATAACACACAACACACACACACACACACACACACACACACACATGCTAAATATCACTGACTATAACACACATACTAAATATCACTGACTATAACATACACACTGCTACACATCACTGACTATAACACACACATACACACATGCTAAACATCACTGACTATAACACACACATACACACTGCTACACATCACTGACTATAACACACACATGCTAAACATCACTGACTATAACACACACACACTGCTACACATCACTGACTATAACACACACATACACACATGCTAAACATCACTGACTATAACACACACATACACACTGCTACACATCACTGACTATAACACACACATGCTAAACATCACTGACTATAACACACACACACTGCTACACATCACTGACTATAACACACACATACACACATGCTAAACATCACTGACTATAACACACACATACACACTGCTACACATCACTGACTATAACACACACACGCAAAATATCACTGACTATAACATACACACTGCTACACATCACTGACTATTTCACACATGCTAAACATCACTGACTATAACACACATACTAAATATCACTGACTATAACACACACACATACACCCTGCTACACATCACTGACTATAACACATATACACACATGCTAAACATCACTTACTATAACACACATACTAAATATCACTGACTATAACACACTGCTACACATCACTGACTATAACACACACATACACACTGCTACACATCACTGCCTATATCACACATACACACTGCTACACATCACTGCCTATAACACACATACTAAATATCACTGACTATAACACACACACATACACACTGCTACACATCACTGCCTATAACACACATACTAAATATCACTGACTATAACACATACACACTGCTACACATCACTGCCTATAACACACATACTAAATATCACTGACTATAACACACACACATACACACTGCTACACATCACTGCCTATAACACACATACTGAATATCACTGACTATAACACACATACACACTGCTACACATCACTGCCTATAGCACACATACTAAATATCACTGACTATAACACACACACACACACACTGCTACACATCACTGCCTATAACACACATACTAAATATCACTGACTATAACACACACATATACACACTGCTACACATCACTGCCTATAACACACATACTAAATACCACTGACTATAACACATACACACACGCTGCTACACATCACTGCCTATAACACACATATTAAATATCATTGACTATAACACACACACACACACTGCTACACATCACTTCCTATAACACACATACTAAATATCACTGACTATAACACACACACACACACACACACACACACACACACACACACACACGCTGCTACACATCACTGACTATAACACACATACACACTGCTACACATCACTGACTATAACACACATACTAAATATCACTGACTATAACACACACACATACACACTGCTACACATCACTGCCTATAACACACATACTAAACATCACTGACTATAACACACACACACTGCTACACATCACTGACTATAACACACATACACACTGCTACACATCACTGACTATAACACACATACTAAATATCACTGACTATAACACACATACACACTGCTACACATCACTGCCTATAACACATACACACTGCTACACATCACTGACTATAACACATACACACTGCTACACATCACTGCCTATAACACACATACTAAATATCACTGACTATAACACACATACACACTGCTACACATCACTGCCTATAACACACATACTAAATATCACTGACTATAACACACACACACATACACACTGCTACACATCACTGACTATAACACACATACTAAACATCACTGACTATAACACACACTGCTACACATCACTGACTATAACACACACACACACACACACACACACACACACACACACACACACACACATGCTAAATATCACTGACTATAACACACATACTAAATATCACTGACTATAACATACACACTGCTACACATCACTGACTATAACACACACATACACACATGCTAAACATCACTGACTATAACACACACATACACACTGCTACACATCACTGACTATAACACACACATGCTAAACATCACTGACTATAACACACACACACTGCTACACATCACTGACTATAACACACACATACACACATGCTAAACATCACTGACTATAACACACACATACACACTGCTACACATCACTGACTATAACACACACACGCAAAATATCACTGACTATAACATACACACTGCTACACATCACTGACTATTTCACACATGCTAAACATCACTGACTATAACACACATACTAAATATCACTGACTATAACACACACACATACACCCTGCTACACATCACTGACTATAACACATATACACACATGCTAAACATCACTTACTATAACACACATACTAAATATCACTGACTGTAACACACTGCTACACATCACTGACTATAACACACACATACACACTGCTACACATCACTGACTATAACACACGCTAAATATCACTGACTATAACACACATACTAAATATCACTGACTATAACACACATACACATACTAAATATCACTGACTAACACACACACACACACACACACACACACACACACACACACACACACACATATGCTAAATATCACTGACTATAACACATACACGTGCTAAATATCACTGTCTATAACACACACATACACACATGCTAAATATCACTGACTGTAAGACAGATACACACATACTAAATATCACTGACTAACACACACAAACACACATGCTAAATATCACTGACTATAACACACATACACATGTGCTAAATATCACTGACTATGTCTATAACACACACACACACACACACACACATGCTAAATATCACTGACTGTAAGACAGATACACACATACTAAATATCACTGACTATAAGACACATACACATACTAAATATCACTGACTATAACACACACACACACACACACACACACATACTAAATATCACTGACTGTAAGACACGCGCGCGTTAATATCACTGACTGTAAGACACGCTCACTAATATCACTGACTGTAATACCACTTTTACACTCGCACTCCCGGGTCACTCCCGGGATGCTTCCCGGGATGCATCCCGGGATGCATTCCCGGGACTGACCCCTTTCACACTGCATTAAGACCTGGGATCGACCCGGGACAGCCCCATTTACACTGATCCCGGGATATCCCTGCAAATGCATTAGTATGTCATTAGAAATGGCCTTGGGCTCAGAAAAGATGACATCAGCTTTTCTGAGCCCAAGAAAGCTCCAATCCGAGTCCTTTTAACAGTCCCGGGATAGTGAATCCCGGGACGGACCCTTTCACACTACCCAGCTTCCCGGGACGGTCCCGGGACCAACCCTGCTTTTGACCTGGGATGAAATCCCGGGATGCTCGTCCCGGGAAATTGTCCCTGTACCCATTTACACTGAGAAGAATCCCGGGATGATGCGCGTTCACGTGCAATATCCCGGGATTTTTCTGCGAGTGTAAAAGGGGTATAAGACAGCACGCACAAATATCACTGACTGTAAGACAGCACGCACTAATATCACTGACTGTAAGACACGCGCGCACTAATATCACTGACTGTAAGATACACGCTCACACTAATATCATTGACTGTAAGATACAGACACACTAATATCACTGACTGTAAGATACACGCTCACACTAATATCATTGACTGTAAGACATGCGCACTAATATCACTGACTGAAAGACACACGCACACTAATATCACTGACTAAGACACGCTCACACTAATATCACTGACTGTAAGACACACGCGCACTAATATCACTGACTGTAAGACACACGCGCACTAATATCACTGACTAAGACACGCTCACACTAATATCACTGACTAAGACACGCTCACACTAATATCACTGATTGTAAGATACACGCACACTAATATAACTGACTGTAAGACACGCGCGCACTAATATAACTGACTGTAAGACACACGCACACTAATATCACTAACTGTAAGACACGCACACTAATATCACTGACTGTAAAACACACGCACACTAATATCACTGACTAAGACACGCTCACACTAATATCACTGACTGTAAGACACGCGCACACTAATATCACTGACTAAGACACGCACACTAATATCACTGACTGTTAGACACACGCACACTAATATCACTGACTCTAAGATACACGCACACTAATATCACTGACTGTAAGACACGCGCGCACTAATATCACTGACTGTAAGACACACGCACACTAATATCACTGACTGTAAAACACACGCACACTAATATCACTGACTAAGACACGCTCACACTAATATCATTGACTGTAAGACGTGCGCACTAATATCACTGACTGAAAGACACACGCACACTAATATCACTGACTAAGACACGCTCACACTAATATCACTGACTGTAAGATACACGCGCACTAATATCACTGACTGTAAGACACACGCACTAATATCACTGACTGTAAGACACACGCACACTAATATCACTGACTGTAAGACACGCACACTAATATCACTGACTAAGACACGCTCACACTAATATCACTGACTAAGACACGCTCACACTAATATCACTGATTGTAAGATACACGCACACTAATATAACTGACTGTAAGACACGCGCGCACTAATATAACTGACTGTAAGACACGCACACTAATATCACTGACTGTAAGACACGCACACTAATATCACTGACTGTAAAACACACGCACACTAATATCACTGACTAAGACACGCTCACACTAATATCACTGACTGTAAGACACGCGCACACTAATATCACTGACTAAGACACGCGCGCACTAATATCACTGACTAAGACACGCGCGCACTAATATCACTGACTAAGACACACGCACACTAATATCACTGACTGTAAGACACGCACACTAATATCACTGACTGTAAGACACACGCACACTAATATCACTGACTAAGACACGCTCACACTAATATCACTGACTGTAAGACACGCGCACACTAATATCACTGACTAAGACACGCACACTAATATCACTGACTGTTAGACACACGCACACTAATATCACTGACTGTAAGATACACGCACACTAATATCACTGACTGTAAGACACGCGCGCACTAATATCACTGACTGTAAGACACACGCACACTAATATCACTGACTGTAAGACACACGCACACTAATATCACTGACTGTAAGACACGCACACTAATATCACTGACTGTAAGACACACGCACACTAATATCACTGACTGTAAGACACGCTCACACTAATATCGCTGACTGTAAGACACGCTCACACTAATACCACTGACTGTAAGACACGAGCGCACTAATATCACTGACTGTAAGACACGCGCACACTAATATCACTGACTGTAAGACACGCTCACACTAATATCACTGACTGTAAGACACGCTCACACTAATATCACTGAGTGTAAGACACGCGCGCACTAATATCACTGACTGTAAGACACACGCGCACTAATATCACTGACTGTAAGACACGCGCACTAATATCACTGACTGTAAGACACGCACGCACTAATATCACTGACTGTAAGACGCGCACTAATATCACTGACTGTAAGACACGCGCACTAATATCACTGACTGTAAGACACGCGCACTAATATCACTGACTGTAAGACACGCGCACTAATATCACTGACTGTAAGACACGCGCACTAATATCACTGACTGTAAGACACGCGCACTAATATCACTGACTGTAAGACACGCGCGCACTAATATCACTGACTGTAAGACACGCGCACTAATATCACTGACTGTAAGACACGCGCACTAATATCACTGACTGTAAGACACGCGCACTAATATCACTGACTGTAAGACACGCTCACACTAATATCACTGACTGTAAGACACGCTCACACTAATATCACTGAGTGTAAGACACGCGCGCACTAATATCACTGACTGTAAGACACACGCGCACTAATATCACTGACTGTAAGACACGCGCACTAATATCACTGACTGTAAGACACGCACGCACTAATATCACTGACTGTAAGACGCGCACTAATATCACTGACTGTAAGACACGCGCACTAATATCACTGACTGTAAGACACGCGCACTAATATCACTGACTGTAAGACACGCGCACTAATATCACTGACTGTAAGACACGCGCACTAATATCACTGACTGTAAGACACGCGCGCACTAATATCACTGACTGTAAGACACGCGCACTAATATCACTGACTGTAAGACACGCGCACTAATATCACTGACTAAGACACGCGCACTAATATCACTGACTGTAAGACACGCGCACTAATATCACTGACTGTAAGACACGCGCACTAATATCACTGACTGTAAGACACGCGCACTAATATCACTGACTGTAAGACACGCGCGCACTAATATCACTGACTGTAAGACACGCGCGCACTAATATCACTGACTGTAAGACACGCGCGCACTAATATCACTGACTGTAAGATACGCGCACTAATATCACTGACTGTAAGACACGCGCGCACTAATATCACTGACTGTAAGACACGCGCACTAATATCACTGACTGTAAGACACGCGCGCACTAATATCACTGACTGTAAGATACACGCTCACACTAATATCACTGACTGTAAGACACGCGCACACTAATCACTGACTAAGACACGCACACTAATATCACTGACTGTAAGACACGCGCGCACTAATATCACTGACTGTAAGACACGCGCGCACTAATATCACTGACTGTAAGACACGCGCGCACTAATATCACTGACTGTAAGACACGCGCGCACTAATATCACTGACTGTAAGATACACGCTCACACTAATATCACTGACTGTAAGATACACGCTCACACTAATATCACTGACTGTAAGACACGCGCACACTAATATCACTGACTAAGACACGCACACTAACATCACTGACTGTAAGATACACGCTCACACTAATATCACTGACTGTAAGACACGCGCGCACTAATATCACTGACTGTAAGACACGCGCACACTAATATCACTGACTGTAAGATACACGCTCACACTAATATCACTGACTGTAAGACACGCGCACACTAATATCACTGACTAAGACACGCACACTAACATCACTGACTGTAAGACACACGCGCACTAATATCACTGACTGTAAGACACGCGCGCACTAATATCACTGACTGTAAGACACGCGCGCACTAATATCACTGACTGTAAGACACGCGCGCACTAATATCACTGACTGTAAGACACGCGCGCACTAATATCACTGACTGTAAGACACGCTCACACTAATATCACTGACTGTAAGACACGCGCGCACTAATATCACTGAAATCGGTTCTGTGATGCTGCATTGCCGCCGTCCAGAAATATACAGTGTATGTATTGTGTGTCCATTGCTGGACTTAATCTGTGCGCACTACCAATCTTCGTCCATTAGACACCTAATCCGGCGCAAAAGCCAATTTTTGGTTTTCCTTGTGTGCATGCGCAATACGCTGAGATCCATGTGCGCTCTGTAGTAACGCAAGATGGAGTATAGCTGCAGTCTAACTTGTATGTTTACATAAAGAGGAGGAAACTGGAATAACTGAGGATCATAAAGTACCCAGAAGAGTAAGGAATGCCGTTCCCTCATCTCCCCGTATTACTCCTGCAAGTCCCTACAGTACAGGTCACAGTGCTGTCGCTGACAGTAACGTCAGAGTGCTCCCATGTGCAGAGTAACACAGAGACATATTGTATGGGACAGCATCAAAGCAATGCAAGGAGCCAGTGTATACGGGGAAATCTGCTGCCGTCACTGCATCCTTCCTAGCAGATGTCAGATACATGTAGAATAAGCTCCTTGTGATCAGTATATGGCGACTATGACCCACCAGGCAGGGTTATCTGCTGTTCCTGTGTTTCTCAGATATCTGTCATTGCCACTGCGGCTAAGATACAGTCTGCCCCATATCACAGAGCTAAGTGCACTGTGTGCCATTTTATATTAATCCTGTAGCTCTCTCCCAGATTACTGCAACATTCAGAGTCTCACTATTACACTATACACTGCAGATAGAATTCTTTCTTCCTCAGAGATAGCTGCATCCATTTTCTATCTCAGCCTATGGATTCAGCTGGGCAGCGTTACAGCATGGATGCAGCTATCTCTGGGGAATGCTGCTGGGTAGCGATACAACATGGATGCAGCTATCTCTGGGGAATGTAGCTGGGCAGTGATACAACATGGATGCAGCTATCTCTGGGTAATGCTGCTGGGCAGCGATACAACATGGATGCAGCTATCTCTGGGGAATGTAGCTGGGCAGTGATACAACATGGATGCAGCTATCTCTGGGGAATG
The DNA here is from genome assembly GCF_028390025.1 of Pseudophryne corroboree. Classification (NCBI taxonomy): domain Eukaryota; kingdom Metazoa; phylum Chordata; class Amphibia; order Anura; family Myobatrachidae; genus Pseudophryne; species Pseudophryne corroboree. The sequence goes on along the minus strand of NC_086452.1, from coordinate 477,192,036 downwards.
CAGCTGGGCAGTGATACAACATGGATGCAGCTATCTCTGGGGAATGCAGCTGGGCAGCGATACAACATGGATGCAGCTATCTCTGGGGAATGCAGCTGGGCAGTGATACAACATGGATGCAGCTATCTCTGGGGAATGCAGCTGGGCAGCGATACAACATGGATGCAGCTATCTCTGGGTAATGCTGCCGGGCAGCGATACAACATGGATGCAGCTATCTCTGGGTAATGCTGCCGGGCAGCGATACAACATGGATGCAGCTATCTCTGGGTAATGCTGCTGGACAGCGATACAACATGGATGCAGTAGTCAGTGCTTACAAAGTTAAAAAAATAAAAATGTGTGGCAAGACTGTACACTTCATTATGATTCTGCCTTTTCATGTGAATGATGACAATTGTATAATGTCATCCTTAGGCGGGTCCCCGTTAGATTGGAATTTGGTTGTCATCTAGATTTAGTGTCAGGACTTTACAAGAGACTAGGGCGGTCATTCCGAGTTGTTCGCTCGCTAGCAGTTTTTAGCAGCTGTGCAAACGCTATGCCGCCGCCCACTGGGAGTGTATTTTTGCTTAGCAGAAGTGCGAACGAAAGGATCGCAGAGCGGCTACAAAGGTTTTTTTTGTGCAGTTTCTTAGTAGCTCAAAACCTACTCAGCGCTTGCGATCACTTCAGACCATTCAGTTCCAGATTTGACGTCGTAAACACGCCCTGTGTTCGCCCAGCCACGCCTGCGTTGTTCCTGGCACGCCTGCGTTTTTCCGAATACTCCCTGAAAACAGTCAGTTGACACCCAGAAACGACCACTTCCTGTCAATCACTCTGCGGTCAGCAGTGCGGCTGAAAAGCTTCGCTAGACCCTGTGTGAAACTACATCGCCCGTTGTAATAGTACGTCGCGCGTACGCATTGCGCCGCATGCGCAGAAGTGCCTTTTTTTTGCCTCATCGCTGCACAGCGAACAAATGCAGCTAGCGTACAACTCGGAATGACCCCCATAAGGTATAGTTCTCCGTCATCTGGGCTCGCTGTTCTACAGAACATCTCAGATGTCCGGCCATGTTTCCTATGTAGCTGATCCATGCTGAGATTGGCCTCAGTCTGATACTGTTGCTCTGTCTCCCACCTTGTGCTGTAACTCTGAGGTACGGCTGGAAGGTGCCTGGATGTGACTCTGAGGCACAGCTGGAAGGTGCCTGGATGTGACTCTGAGGCACAGCTGGAAGGTGCCTGGATGTGACTCTGAGGCACAGCTGGAAGGTGGATGTGACTCTGAGGCACGGCTGGAAGGTGCCTGGATGTGACTCTGAGGTACGGCTGGAAGGTGCCTGGATGTAACTCTGAGGTACGGCTGGAAGGTGCCTGGATGTAACTCTGAGGTACGGCTGGAAGGTGCCTGGATGTGACTCTTAGGTACGGCTGGAAGGTGCCTGGATGTGACTCTGAGGTACGGCTGGAAGGTGCCTGGATGTGACTCTGAGGTACGGCTGGAAGGTGCCTGGATGTAACTCTGAGGTACGGCTGGAAGGTGCCTGGATGTAACTCTGAGGTACGGCTGGAAGGTGCCTGGATGTAACTCTGAGGTACGGCTGGAAGGTGCCTGGATGTGACTCTGAGGCACAGCTGGAAGGTGGATGTGACTCTGAGGCACGGCTGGAAGGTGCCTGGATGTGACTCTGAGGTACGGCTGGAAGGTGCCTGGATGTAACTCTGAGGTACGGCTGGAAGGTGCCTGGATGTGACTCTTAGGTACGGCTGGAAGGTGCCTGGATGTGACTCTTAGGTACGGCTGGAAGGTGCCTGGATGTGACTCTGAGGTACGGCTGGAAGGTGCCTGGATGTAACTCTGAGGTACGGCTGGAAGGTGCCTGGATGTGACTCTGAGGTACGGCTGGAAGGTGCCTGGATGTGACTCTTAGGTACGGCTGGAAGGTGCCTGGATGTGACTCTGAGGTACGGCTGGAAGGTGCCTGGATGTGACTCTGAGGTACGGCTGGAAGGTGCCTGGATGTGACTCTGAGGTACGGCTGGAAGGTGCCTGGATGTAACTCTGAGGTACGGCTGGAAGGTGCCTGGATGTAACTCTGAGGTACGGCTGGAAGGTGCCTGGATGTGACTCTGAGGCACAGCTGGAAGGTGGATGTGACTCTGAGGCACGGCTGGAAGGTGCCTGGATGTGACTCTGAGGTACGGCTGGAAGATGCCTGGATGTAACTCTGAGGTACGGCTGGAAGGTGCCTGGATGTAACTCTGAGGTACGGCTGGAAGGTGCCTGGATGTGACTCTTAGGTACGGCTGGAAGGTGCCTGGATGTGACTCTTAGGTACGGCTGGAAGGTGCCTGGATGTGACTCTGAGGTACGGCTGGAAGGTGCCTGGATGTAACTCTGAGGTACGGCTGGAAGGTGCCTGGATGTAACTCTGAGGTACGGCTGGAAGGTGCCTGGATGTAACTCTGAGGTACGGCTGGAAGGTGCCTGGATGTGACTCTGAGGTACGGCTGGAAGGTGCCTGGATGTGAGCTCAGTGATGTCTTTCAGTAGATGCTGAAGAGCTTGGGTCAGCTCCTGTAAGGAGAACACATCCCCCTACTCAGTCCTGGGTCTGCGGCAGACTGCGGGGAGTAACGGAAGCTCATCTGTCCTGTATATGGAAACGTTTGGTCCTCATTGTACACTTCTGCATTGTAGCTGATTAAAGTGTATAACGTTCACTCTGATCATTGTCCAGTCCCGAAACCTGTTACTGCACTTACAGGAAACTGTAATAGAGCAAATGGCAATATTTACCTCAACCTCGTCCGCACTACCTCCGAGCCAGGGCCCTTTCCCGCGTCCGCACTACCCCCGAGCCTGGGCCCTTTCCCGCGTCCGCACTACCCCCGAGCCTGGGCCCTTTCCCGCGTCCGCACTACCCCCGAGCCTGGGCCCTTTCCCGCGTCCGCACTACCCCCGAGCCTGGGCCCTTTCCCGCGTCCGCACTACCTCCGAGCCTGGGCCCTTTCCCGCGTCCGCACTACCTCCGAGCCTGGGCCCTTTCCCGCGTCCGCACTACCTCCGAGCCTGGGCCCTTTCCCGCGTCCGCACTACTTCCGAGCCTGGGCCCTTTCCCGCGTCCGCACTACCTCCGAGCCTGGGCCCTTTCCCGCGTCCGCACTACCTCCGAGCCTGGGCCCTTTCCCGCGTCCGCACTACCTCCGAGCCTGGGCCCTTTCCCGCGTCCGCACTACCTCCGAGCCTGGGCCCGCGTCCGCACTACCTCTGAGCCTGGGCCCTTTCCCATGCAGAATAACAGGGAAAGGCTCCTGACTGACCACATGCATCTCCCATAGGACAGTGATCAATACATCTACATGGATAAAATAGACAGTCAGTAGGTCGACACTGAATGGTCGACAGGGTCAAGAGGGGCAACATGGAAATGGTAGGCTGTAGAAAAGGTCGAGATGGAAACGGTTGACACAAAAAGGTTGATACGTTTTTCTGGCGTCATTTTCAATGCTCAACCACGTGTGACCCCAATTAGTGTTCCGCTTCGCTGCGGCACTTCGGGCAAGGTCACTATTCCCAGTTGTAGTCCGTGTGGATGGTAAAGGATGGAAAAAACAAAAAATGTGTGGACTATATGTGTGTCAAACATTGTCACGTCGACTTTTTGAACCCGTCGACCTTTTACCTTTTGACCACGTCGACCATATGGTGTCAGCCTATGGACTGTTGACCTAATCACTGTCGCTCTATAGTCCTGAACCCCTGAATGTATATCACCATGGGAACCCTGGCTAGGAATGTTATGCATCAAACCCTGTGCAGCCAAACTGGCGAATCGCTTACCCACCCGGCTGTCAGCCACAGGCGAGGAGCTACACAGGAAATGTCTTCTCCGCCTGAGAAAGGGAGGCACGCTATCACAGCAGTGGGGGGTAGTGTGCGAGTACTGTGGTGATGTGTCCCGGCGGCTACAGTCCGGGGACTGTCGCTGTCCTGAGAGGTAGCGCTGTCTGTACAGAGGAGTCCTCTGCGCGCACAGGCTGTCTCTGTATTGCTACAGGCCGCAGGTAGCCGTGGGTGCATTAATCAGTAATCATTTCACTAATGTCTCACAAGTGCCTGGTGTCCTGCTGGAGAAAGAGCGCTATATAAATAAAGTCATCATTATTATTAATATGTTTATATATATATATATATATATATATATATATATCACTTTATTGACGCCATTGTTTTTATGGTGACGTTACTGACTTGTTCCGTGTTTGGTGCATTAGGGATGTGGGCGAGACGGGCTGTGCTGTGTAATTGCTACATCAGTAAAAGTGCTGCAGAAAAGCTGCCTGCCTAATCCCAGAGGCGTGTACTATAGCCGCAGCGCAAGCCAAGCGTCTCGCCGTTTCCCTCTGGTTCCAGCTTTAGCCTTCAGAATAAGAGATGAGGCAGGAATCCCTGTTCTTAGTAACTAATTCAGCTTCCGCATGCTGATGTCCTGTGAAGTGCGCACTCGTGCAGAAGCGGCACTGCGCGTATGCAAACCGCGAGAGGCGACGTCATCTCACATCTGCAAACGCCTCTGCCTGATTGACAGGCAGAGGCGTTCGCGGGGAGGGAGGGGGCGTTGCGGCGGCCTTTAAGAGGCGTGGTACGGACAACGCAGGCGTGTCTGGACTGTTTGCGGGGCGTACCACGGCGGCTGCGTGACGTCACACGCAACCGCTGAGACTCAAAACATGGCGGGTAGCCGCCTGCCTTGATGGTTAGGCTGCGGTGGAGGGAGGGTTAGGTTTAGGCTGCGGTAAGGGGGGGTTAGGGGGCCATTGGGGGAAGGCAAGTCCTAGGATTAGGGTGGAGCAGCACGGCTGGCTCCTGTCCCAGTGATAAGTTCTGATTATTCAGCGTGTTCTAATGAAAATATCCTGAGGGTCTCTCACTGACCAGCAGCACAGCGTATGTACATATGCGCAGCTAGGCCTATATGGGTATTTCATTTATCTAATGGCGTGAGGCATGGGGTCCTGTTCACCTCCTCAGGTCCAGCCATCTCGTGACGGTCACAGCACACAGATCTGGGTGACGGCTCTGAGCTGCTGTATGCTGGCTGGGTCAGTCCCTACAGTAGGGGTAAGTGTTGTGGAACTACAAGTACAGGCGAGCAGGGGGTGCGGGGGCTTCCTGGATCTGCTACCTCAGCACTGGCCCATGCACTGGGGGGCTCAGACCTCACACAGAACTGGGGGCGACGAGGGTCCGCTGTGTTAGGAGTATATGAATCAGGGCTGTGTTCTGCACAGCTAGAGTCCCCCAATCCCTATGAATCGCCTTGTGTTTCCCAGTCCAGAACGGAGCCTGCAGAACCTCCCCTGACAGACTGAGCGGCTACAGACTTCCTGTAACCCCATCCTGGGCTCTCACCCCTGTATTACTGCAGGAGACAGACATATTCCGCGGCGAGGTACAAATAATACTGTGCCGCCTCGCCACCACAGATTCCTCCATTATACACTATCTGACATTTACTTACTGGAAGATTGTGATATTATTATTATTACATTTTATTTACAGGGCGCCACAAGTGTTTCGCAGCGCCGTACATACGGCACACATTGGAACAGTACAGGGTACACACAACATCACATTACAGTAACTAAAATGGAGAACAAGTAACAATTAGCCCCACAAATCTCAATGCGTAATACAGCTGGGATGTGGGGTGCGCTAAGGAGTGATTGGCGCATTACTAGGGAGTGCAGCCATTGGGAGAGAAGAGCGGCTGCGATGGAGAGGAGATGCGGGTTAGACGACCGCTGAGTGTGAGAGAAGAGGGCTGTGAGAACAGGGGGGCCCTGCTCCGAAGAGCTTACAATCTTATCTATAATACATTATAAACAATCGCTCTGACGTGACTGGAGAGATCGCGCCCATTATAACAGAGGTATGCCCCATAAACTTTCATTTCACTAGGAGAGGGTTGGCCATCAGGGCATAATGGGCATTTGCCCCCAGGACCACTGTTCTTGTTACAGATGAGGTAGACCCAGATCTCCTTCAGGCCTTACTGTAGTGATGACAGCAGTGTATGGGGTGCGGTCAGTAACTTATCCTTAACAGCGACATGTATAGGACGTGCGCCTGTTGCCGCTTATTGGACCTCCGCAGCCCATACAGGCGGCCATATTGTAGGAATGGTCATCAACGGCCAACGGTGCAGCGGCACTGAATGAGCAGGAGGCGGGACAGCCAGGGAAGACAGCTGGGGCAGACATAAACTCTGTGCCCCTGTACGGGGGCGGGGGTATATGCCTGGCTGCCTGTCATTGGTGCTGGAGAACCATTGGATCTCCACCATTCATGGGAAAACCCATCAATCATTGGTGGCAGCCACTGATCCCCCCCCATACAGCACCTGCAGCGCTAATAGCCAGTGCTCATCCAGATGGGTTGCGTGTTGTCCAGCATCGGTGGTGTTTGCATTTACTCATTGTATTGGCTGTGTTTCTTTTTATTCAAGTTCAGATCTTTGTATCTCCATACAATAAAGGCTGGTGCCCCGGTGTCACACACGCAGGAAAAGCCCTCTACCTTTACCACGAAATACAGAACATCCCCCACGTGTGGGCATTGCATCTAGCGGGCACCAGCTACTGTATACCTGGATGTGCGCCCAGTATGGCCGCCACAGATGGTATCTGCCCCTGGCTAGCACAGGAACATGCTTTTATAAGGGTGCGGTATTGAAGGTCGACCACACTTGGTCGACAGGAATTCTAGGTTGACAGGTCAAAAGGTCGACATGACTTTTTAAATCTTTTTTGGTGTCGTTTTCGCCGTACAGTGGGAGTCATTCCGCCTCGTTCGCACGCTGCTGGTTGTCGCAGCAGTGCGAACGGGTCAGTCCTGCACCTGTGCGGAGGCCGTAATGCGCACGCGCGTCGTTGCCCAGCGACGGCCATCGCCGGGCAACGACCAGAAGATCATAGCCCTGCTATGCTATAATACACTCCCCCATAGGCGGCGTCTAGTTGATCGCACGGGCAGCAAAAAGTTGTTACGTGCGATCAACTCGGATTGACCCCCAGTGACCGGGAACCCCAATTAGTGCACCGCGTCCCCTCGCATGGCTCGCCATGCTTCGGGCAAGGTGGCTCACTCCGCTGCAGTTGCGCTCTGCACAGGTTACTATTCCCAGTCGTAGTCCACGTGGATCGTAAAGTATGAAAAAGTTCAATAGAAGAAAAAAACATGAAAAACTCATGTCAACCTTTTGACCTGTCGACCTAGAAACCCTGTCGACCAATAGTAGTCGCCCTAGACACTGCCGACTTGAGTCTTGTCTGCCTAGAGACCGGATACCGTTTCATAGACATGTCCCTATAGAGTGGTGTTACCCCGGGACAGGCCTGTCACTTCCTCTCTCTGTGTATGGACTCAGTATATTGCAGCTGATAAGGCGAGCCGATAGAGGAACCTGGAGAGCCGATCACACAGACATTGGGAGGGGGGGACATGCTGAAAGCTACAAGTCTATCCGTTATCTCTGTGTCAACACCGGCAGCTGCGCTCTTATCCTTATCACTGCTATCTAGTAGACAAGGCAGGACCTTGTTTCTGCTGAGTTTACAGCGTCTGTGACACCCATTGCTAGTAAATCCATTCCTGCCACTGTGTAACTGTGACCCTTCGCTGCCTCTGGCACAGGTATGGCTAAAAAGCCTCCAGCGTTAGGCGAGCGGACAGCCGGCACGAGACGAGGCCTCATTTTATCGTCTCCAGTTCATCTGCTACAATAAAGCATCTGAACACCTGAAAAAAGAGGAGGGACCGTAAATATAACAGCGCGGTACGATGCCGCGCCGGTAACGTGTGATCATATGAAGCCTGGGCCATGATCCCGGAGAGCTGCGGTTTATGAATAAACGTATGGCCTGATTCTGAGTTGTACGCAATGCCGATGATTAGCTAGCTGAGCAATGTTTTTCAACTGCGCATGCGTCTTAAGTCACAAGAAAGGTGCGTCCAACGCTGTGTGCGTATGGAGTCACAGGACTCTGAATTGTATGGCGTATGTGATGGCCGTTACCGGACAGAGGTGGTCATTCCGAGTTGTTCGCTCGCAAGCTGCTTTTAGCAGCTTTGCACACGCTAAGCCGCCGCCTACTGGGAGTGAATCTTAGCATAGTAAAATTGCGAACGAAAGATTAGCAGAATAGCGAATAGACACTTCTTAGCAGTTTCTGAGTAGCTCCAGACTTACTCGGCATCTGCGATCAGTTCAGTCAGTTTCGTTCCTGGTTTGACGTCACAAACACACCCAGCGTTCGCCCAGACACTCCCCCGTTTCTCCAGACACTCCCGCGTTTTCCCAGAAACGGTAGCGTTTTTTCACACACACCCATAAAACGGCCAGTTTCCGCCCAGAAACACCCACTTCTTGTCAATCACATTACGATCACCAGAACGAAGAAAAAACCTCGTAATGCCGTGAGTAAAAAACCTAACTGCATAGCAAATTTACTTGGCGCAGTCGCATTGCGGACATTGCGCATGCGCATTAGCGACTAATCGCTCCGTTGCGGAAAAAAAAATAACGAGCGATCAACTCGGAATGACCCCCAGAGGGCCTAATTCAGAGCTGATTGCAGCAGCAAATTTGTTAGCAGTTGGGCAAAACCATGTGCACTGCAGGGGGGGCAGATGTAACATGTGCAGAGAGAGTTAGATTTAGGTGGGGTGTGATCATACTGAAATCTAATTTGCAGTGTAAAAATAAAGCAGCCAGTATTTACCCTGCACAGAAACAATATAACCCACCCAAATCTAACTCTCTCTGCACATGTTACATCTGCCCCACCTGCAGTGCACATGGTTTTGCCCAACTGCTAACAAAGGGGGTCATTCCGAGTTGTTCGCTCGTTATTTTTTTCTCGCAACGGAGCGAATAGTCGCTAATGCGCATGCGCAATGTCCGCAGTGCGACTGCGCCAAGTAAATTTGCTATGCAGTTAGGAATTTTACTCACGGCATTACGAGGTTTTTTCTTCGTTCTGGTGATCGGAATGTGATTGACAGGAAGTGGGTGTTTCTGGGCGGAAACTGGCCGTTTTATGGGAGTGTGTGAAAAAACGCTACCGTTTCTGGGAAAAAGGCGGGAGTGGCTGGCTGAAACGGAGGAGTGTCTGGGCGAACGCTGGGTGTGTTTGTGACGTCAAACCAGGAACGACAAGCACTGAACTGATCGCACTGGAAGAGTAAGTCTCGAGCTACTCAGAAACTGCTAAGAAGTGTCTATTTGCAATTCTGCTAATCTTTCGTTCGCAATTTTGATAAGCTAAGATTCACTCCCAGTAGGCGGCGGCTTAGCGTGTGCAAAGCTGCTAAAAGCAGCTTGCGAGCGAACAACTCGGAATGACCCCCAAAGTTCCTGCTGCGATCAACTCAGAATTACCCCCTATGTGCGAGTTTTGACTATCTCTTCTATAGAGACTTGCCTGCACAGTCTGTCTATTCTTGCGATGCCGACCGCGCATTGAATCGGGATTGCACTTTCACCTTGCGATGTGCACTAACTTTTCTTACGATTTTGACTATATGACTAATCAACTCTGAATTACCCCCAGTGACTGGGAGGTGAGAGGCGTGTATAGGAGTGTTACTGTCGCGGCAGCATCCCAGTAATGACGGCGGCCTCAGGCGCACAATTGCCTACGTTGGAAGCCATACTCTGATGGAGGATGTGAACCTAACATGAGGCTGTTGGGAGTTTTGATGGTGCAACCACTGGTTGTGTCTGACGGCGCACCAAGCAGCATTTCAGCGTCTGAATACGCTGACAGTGACGTCTCGGTCCTTGCACATTCAGACGCACGCTGTACGCCAGGGAAGGGCATGTAGTGGTATTAGCGTAAGGCTACAGCCGTTACTGCGCCAAAATAAGCACACACAGACCCCGCTGCATCGGACGTCTGGGGTCACAGGTAGTACAGAAGGGTGGCGGGGAGACTGGAGACAGCTCACGGGTGATTCTCGGCTCAGTCCATCCAGGGTCAGGCTTCGTAGCATTATAGTAGTAATTGATGTTGTTTTATTTTGCATGAACCAGAAAATGGCTTTTTACAAATGGTGTGTATTGTATTGTCCTGCCGTGTCCCGGTGTCTGTGTGTAAATGAGGGGTATAGCCAGCGCCTAGGAGAGGTTTAGGGGCTCATTTATCCATGATCGTAATCAGCGATCTGGGCGCAATATTAGCGCTCAGGATCTCCCTGCAGTATGTGATCACTTTACCTGGATGTACTAATAAGCAGAGGCAGGGACGTCCCCGCGATGTGCTCTGTCAGCTGCCGCGGTTCTGCGCAGGTGTGGTCAGCCTGACCGCACTGCACAGTGACTGCTTCCGGGGGAACCCTCTGACACATGAAACTGTGGCTACCGTCATTTTCTGATGGCAGTCGCTGGGGGGGTCAGTATCGGGACGGCTTCTCATTCCGGATATTGGTAAATCTGGCAGCATCTCATCCCCATAGAGATACGCGGCTGCGGGCGGGAATGGAGGGAGTGCAGCATGTATCGGAAATATCTGCTGCGCTCCCTCTGTGGTGCATTCCTGGGATCCTTAATATTTGCGTCTAGCCCCCGCAGGTTTTTCATGGAAAAAGCCTGAAATATTGTTTGATAAATGGGCCCCTTATAGAGGTTGGGGGCGCGGGCGGAGTGACTCAGTGATGCTCTCTGGTGTGTGAGATAGCTGGGAACCGGACACCACCCAGGAAACGTCCCGTCCAGCCCTCTCCCATGTCAGTTTATCACTGCACAAGCTGCTGCTAAGAGAGCTGGCTTCATCCTTCAGTGCGTCTGCTGCTGGTGACACAGCCTTCCGCAGGGTCTGAGATAAACACTGATGTGATGTGAAAGCATGGCGCACATGATAGAGGAGTACTGGCGGCTGGTGTAATCTCAACATTGTGTGGTGGGGGCGGGGCCACAATGGTGTGCTCGCGCTGTCACGCCCCCATTCCATGCCATGCCCCCTCATGCTGAGCCCCCCCCCCCACACACACACACACCACACACACTTCTGGCAGCCAGAATGTTGGCATGTATGCAATAAAAGTGCTATAATCTCCTATATAATAGCCCTATTCTGTGACCTTGTGATTCATTTGCTAACGCTGGGCGGAGTCACAGCAGTGGGCGGAGTTATTCAAATGAGTCACAGAGATCTGGCCAAATCTACAGGAGACTAGGAGCAGAAGCAGATAGCATGGGCATTGGGCATGTCACAGGCAGGGGTGCAGACCTCCCAGCTTTCTGCAGGAGCTTTCTCCAGGCAGAAGGAGGGAAACACTCGGCGAAAAGGGGGCGTGGCTTCACGGGAGGGTCCCCGTTTTCATCAGTGAGGGGGCACAGCGCTCTGTGAGCTGCTGGCATGCCCCCAGGGGCTGATTATGAGGCCGGCCCTAACCAATATGATGCCCTAGGCAAGATTTTGGCTGGTGCCCCCTAGCACCACCACTGGTTGCACCTCTTTCCCAGCACCATCACCCCTCACCCATAGCAGTCCTTATTTTGGTGTTTGTACCCCCTATATTTTAAATAGGAACAGTTCGCACATTTGGCGCACAGCCCAAAAAGGGTGTGTTTTTGGTGGCAAGGGGCATGACCACACAATAGTAACCCCAATTCCAATTACGCCCCACAGTACTGCAACTTCATTCACATTTGATCATGCGATAGTGTCCATAATTCATATTACATCCCACAGTAGTATCACTTTACCTTATAAACGTTACTCCTCACAGTAGAGCCCCTTATTCACATTACATCACACTGAATTGCTCCTTATTCACATTACACCACACCCTATTGCTCTTTATTCATATTAGATGACACAGTAGTGCCCTTTCTATACGCAATGCCACATAGTAGAGCACCCTATACACATAATGCCACACATTAGTAATGCATTTATACACATAATTCCACACAGTAATGCCCCTTAAACATTATTAATGTTCTTATAAACATAATGTGCCTTACACATTATGACAACCTTTATTAATGCCCTTTTACACATAATGTCCCTTACATATATGCCGCACATTATTAATGCCCTTATACACATAATGACACACATAGTGCCCCCTACACATTTGCTGCACATTATTAGTGCCCCTATACACATAATGACACATAAAGTGCCCCCTACACATTTGCTGCACATTATTAGTGCCCCTATACACATAATGACACACATACAGTAGTACCCTGTTACACATATGCCGCACAATATTAATGCCCTTATACACATAATGACACACATAGTGCCCCTTACACATATGTTGCACATTATTAATGCATTTTTACATGACACACATAATGCTCCTTACACATATTCTGAACACTACTGCACAACCAACCCACTAACATGCACACAGCACTCACACTGCCACTAACACTGTGACCTCTGCCTCTGCTTGGATACAGATGTGTCCTCACAAATCTTGCATCAATGCTAACGTTGGGCACCTTTTTTAATGAAAATGCATCTTATTTGCATTGCTATGTGGCTAGGATGCACAAGCAGCTTCTGCTGATTAAACTGATATGCAGCATGCCTATATACTGTGTGAGAGTGTGGCTGTATCTGTATATGAAATGCTACACAGAATATAGGCATGCCGCATATCATTTTAATCAGCAGAAGCTGCTGATGTCCTTAGGAATATCAAATGCCCTAGGCAATTGCCTAGTTTGCCTATAGCTATGGCCGGCTCTGGCCCAGGGCACTTGAGTCAGGGGAGCCCTATCTCATTGCTGTGCCTGCTGTGGGTTGGGGGCGTGGCCTAATCGCGGACCGCGTGGCCACGCCCCCTTATGCAAATTCCGATTGTTGTTTTTATTTTTTTTATGGGATTTTGGCCCCTCAGCTAGGGCTAAATCCAGAGGAGGTGGTCGCTCCCCCCTACACACCCGCACAGGGAGAAGAAAGCAGGGAGACTGCTGCCTCCCTGCAACACCACAGACCTGCCAATATGCAGCAGCGTGTGCTGACTGTAGCACAATGCTGCCGCTGTTGCTGGCAGGACGGGGGGGGGGAGCTTCTGAGCTGGGACAGAGCTACTCCAGCCGGGGGGCCCCCTAAAACTGTGGGGCCAACGGTACGTATCCCCTGGCCACCCCCCCCCCCCCCTTAATCCGGCTCTGCTGCTGGAACCCCCCCATTAATCCGTACCCCCTGATGCCCCCTCTCCCTCTGTCTCCACTATTCACCGCTGCTCTGCTAAGCAGAACAGCGAGTGCAGGAGCTTTCCAACTGCCCCCCCCCCCCCCCCCCCCACCGCAGGACACTGTGACCCGCGGGTGGGACAGCGGGACATACCCCAAAAAATGGGACTGTCCCGCGAAAATCGGGACATTTGGGAGGTATGGGGGTGTGTGAGGGGTATGTCATACAGACAGACGGGCACCGGCTCACTGTGTGCTTGACCCCCCACATCGGCATACTCAGCAGGGTCTCTCTGGTGCGGAGGAGCGTCACTTTCTGACACACTCCACGCTTCTTAGCTGCAGTTTAGTGGGGCACCTGCCGCTGTGCAGGTTCCATACTGCCTCTGTTATCTCCAGCCCCGGCAACCCCACCGCTAGCTGCAGCGCTGCCACCCGCAGTGGAGTGCGCCCAGCTCATTCACACACTTTAGCTGGCGGGTAGCGCTGCAGAAATCCGAGCTGCTTGCAGGCTCTGACCCACTCCTCCCTCCAGCCGCAGCGTCTCCTGGGAGCTAACCAGTCACTCCCAGTCTCCCCTTACCACAGTGCCCGGAAGCCGTGAGGTCCGCGCCACGTGCATGCTATGACCCCCTCCTCCCTCCAGCCGCAGCATCTCCTGGGGGCTAACCAGTCATTTCCAGTCTCACCTTACCACAGTGCCCGGCAGCTGCGCTAGGTCTGCGGTGTGTGACTGAGGAGGGGGGGGAGGGATGCGGACTGGCAGAGAAAGCAGGACTCCAGCCTGAGAGAGTCAGCCATGCCAAGTCTCCAGCAGCAGCAGATCCCAACAGGTTGGAATGGAACAGCAGCAGCCAGCAGCAGTGACTCCGGTAAGACACATCTGTCTGTCACCACTGTTTTGTCCCTAATACCAATCTCTCCCGTGCCCTGTGTTCTGTCATGTCCCTGTCACCCCTGGCCTTGCCCTGCCACCCTTATTCTGGCCCTTTCACCCTTATCCTGGCCCTTTCACCCTTATCCTGGCCCTGTCACCCTTATGCTGGCCCTGTTACCCCTATCCTGGCCCTGTCACCCCTGTGCTTGCCCTGTGAACCCTATACTGGCCCCGTCACCCCTGTCCTGGTCCTGCCGCCCCTACCCTGGCCCTGTCACCCCTATCCTGTCCCTATCATTTCTGTCCTGGCCCCGTCACCCCTGTCCTGGCCCCGTCACCCCTGTCCTGGCCCCGTCACCCCTATCCTGGCACCGTCACCCCTGTCCTGGCCCCGTCAACCCTGTACTGACCCTGTCACCCCTGTCCTGGCCCTGTTACTGCATACCCTCCAACTACCTTTTATGGCATGTACAGTACCCGCAGCGCTTCCAGACCTCTCCCCAATGCACCACACCTCCGCACCTTCCCCTCCACAGCATGCGGCACTCCACCCCTCCCCCACATGCTGTGCCTCCAGACCCCCTACACCACCCGTGGCTCCCACTCCTCCACCCCTTCACCACCCACAGCACCTCCAGGCCCCTTCCACCATTCACCCCCCTTAGACGTCTCCCCCCACACCTGCCCCCCTCCACCCGCAGCATCTGCAGACACCCTCCTCCATCAGCGGTCCCCCCCTCACCCACCCCTCCCCCACCAATGGCACCCCTGCACCTGCCCCTCCACCACCTGCAGCACCTCCGGACCTCCTTTCCCATCCGCCGCAACACCCGTACCTGCCCCTACCCTACCCATGGTGCCTGCGGTCCCCTACCCAACCCCCGGCACACCCGTCCCTTCCCATCCCACAGCACCTCCGGAACCCTTCACCCATCCACAACATCCCCACACCTGCCCCTCTCCCACCCGTGGCACCCCTGCCCCTCCCCCACCTGCGGTGCCTCCGGACCCCTCCCCCATCTGCATCCCCCACTCCTCTGCCCCTCCCCCACGCGCAGCACCTCCCGAACCTTCCCCATCCGGGCCCCACCCCCACTTCTGCCTCCCCTCCACCCGCAGCATCTACAGACACCATCCGCAGTCCCCCCCGCACCCGCTACATTCTGTACATCATGCCCTGCAGGTGCTGTTCACGCCGTCGCAAGGGGCTGCGCCTCCTTCACCATCGCACGCCCTTTCATTGTGCAATATTTAACCACTAACAAAGGAATGCAGGTAATACTCCATATAATACAAATATTAAACCCCAGAAAGGCATGCAAGGGTTAAGGGGGCGTAGCCCCTTGCGACGGTGTGAAGAGCGCCCGTAGGGCGCGATGAAGCACCTAGTGTTAAAATAAGTGTTGTGATGCCCTGAAGCAGCCCAGCCAAAGCAATTCAGGGGGCCCCACACCCAAAACTCACCCCACAACTGACGTACTATATATAAATGTATAGGTCAGCGGTTCTCAAACATGGTCCTCAGGGCACACCGACGGTCCAGGTGTTAAGGGCCCTACTCACTGGCCGACCCGCCGCCGAGCTGCCCGACGGCGGATACGGCCGACGAGCGACCCGGCGGCGGGGGGGCAGTGACGGGGGGAGTGAAGTTTCTTCACTCCCCCCGTCACGCGGCTGCATTGAAGTGCAGGCAAATATGGACGAGATCGTCCATATTGGCCTGCATGCACAGCCGACGGGAGACCAGCGATGAACGAGCGCGGGGCCGCGCATCGTTCATCGCAGGAGTCTCCACACTGAAAGATATGAACAAGTTCTCGTTCATTTATGAACGAGATCGTTCATATCTTTCAAAAAATCGGCCAGTGTGTAGGGCCCTTTAGGTATATCCATGGCTCAGCACAAATGGTTAAATCAAATTGACTGAGGTGCTAATGAAGTCACCTGTGATGGATATACCTAAAACCTGGACCGCTGGGGCAGGGCCGTAACTAGGTGTGTGCGGAGGAGGCACCGCACATAGCGCTGCAGGTAGGGGGCGCTGTTGGTGGCACTTGTCAATTATCTGTTTTAATTACTTTCACTTGCAGTTTCCCCCCTTTTTGAAGCCCAGTATCTCCTGACCACCTCTGTCTACTACCCTGACCCCTACTGTCACTAATACCTGTACAGCATTCATTAACTCAACTGCCCTTTATTTCTAGATGCTGACATACCCGGGATTCAAACCCATTGCCTGTGGCATTGCAGTCATTCATGGTATGATGGTCTAATTAAATACTTGCATAAAAAAGACTGGTGAGCGCCTTATGTCCCTATTGAAAAAAGTGGGAGGGGGGGGGGGAGAAATGCCAATTCTCTCTCTGGCACAGGGCACCAAAAAGTATAGTTACGGGCGTTGTGGTGCCTTGAGGGCTGCGTTTGAGAACCTCTGGTATAGGTGTTACCTTGATCGGTTCCTTGTTCAAATGTGCAGTCAGAGAATGCCATGATCCCTATATAACAGGTGGGGAGGGGTGCTACTCTAGGCTGAAGTGTACATATAAATACACAATATAGGATATATAGGGAAGGGCCCTGGGCTGCATTAGTCTGAGGCAGGAGTATTATAGCTGTGTGATTACAGCCGCCACCGTCACAGCGGCTCATTCCTCACTTTCTCCGTCCGATCAGTAATGATTGGATTATAACGGATGTTATTTCATTCTACACAGATAAGAGCCCCGCGTATGATGCAGGAAAGGCGCTGCGTCTGCGCGGTGTGTGTGCCAGGTGACACGGATGGACAGCACACGTCTGCATACACACCGCACCTCAGAGGCCCTGACCTCCTCACTGCAGACACCAGACCCAGAATAATAACAAAACTTCACTCATAATGACATAGAGCAAACACCGCACAGCTCCGTCCGCCCCCTCCCCCCGCCTTCCATCTCCAGCAGGCGTGCGCGCCCCTTGTGTTTGCACACCTATGTATTTGTGGTTAGGGCGGAAATTTCCAGATACCTGGATTGTCTTGTTTGAATCTGGCGCCCAAAAAAAGGGAAGGGACGGTTTATTTACTGATTATAGACTGTGCCAGCTGTCCCCCTCCCCTCACACCCACCTACTCCTACCTGCCTGCCCTAGACTCACCTGTACAGACAAAGGAAGGGGCGAGGCCGCCATCTGCCATCACAGGGTTCTGCTTAACCCTTAAAGCTTGCTGGCTCCCAGTGAGGAGGCTGATACTGAGACACTACAGTATATACAGCAATGTCAGTCACTCGGCAGACTGTGTCTCCATGCAGCAAGGCTCAGTACTGTCATACACAAGCGCAGGGAGGTACCGGTACCTGAACTGCCCCCTCCAGGCCCAGCATACAGAACCTGCTAGCGTGCTGCGTGTCCCTCATTCTCCAGATGTGACCGTGCAATCAGAGAATATACGTAGGTACCAGAGGGTAGGGAGGCAGCCCGGCACTGTGGTACTGGTCCAGGGTATAACTGGGCATCACAGTAGGTAAGTGGCTCTCATGAAGCAAGGGTGCACAGGCTTTAGTTGTGCTGAGGGCCACATGGGCTGATTGGAGACGCTTGAAGGGGCCACTGTGTAAATGTAGGGTACATGACATAGGAGTCTGCGTATATGCTGCGCCTCTCATCATGAGATAGACTGGCATGTATGGCATGCCGTGTAGTGGGCGTGGCCACAACATATAGGGTATGTGCCGGGCCCCTCCTTTCTCCCATGCTGATATCTGTAGTTCTTATGTGTGTATGCACTTACTGATGGTCAGATAATCGGTAGATCGCCAGGACGGTCAATCAGTCACCCTAATGTGTATGAGGGCAGCACCTCGCCCACAGGAACATGCAGCAGTGTTAAAGCTGTATCCATGTCCTGTATCCCCCGGTGTCAGCGTGTCACTGTCCTGTATCCCCCAACGTCAGCGCGTCACTGTCCTGTATCCCCCAGCGTCAGCGTGTCACTGTCCTGTATCCCCCAGCGTCAGCGTGACACTGTCCTGTATCCCCCAGCGTCAGCGTGACACTGTCCTGTATCCCCCAGCGTCAGCGCGTCACTGTCCTGTATCCCCCAACGTCAGCGTGTCACTGTCCTGTATCCCCCAGCGTCAGCGTGTCACTGTCCTGTATACCCAGCGTCAGTGCGTAACTGTCCTGTATCCTCTAGTGTCAGCGTGTCACTGTCCTGTATCCCCCAGCGTCAGCGTGTCACTGTCCTGTATCCCCCAACATCAGCGTGTCACTGTCCTGTATCCCCCAACATCAGCGTGTCACTGTCCTGTATCCCCAGCGTCAGCGCGTCACTGTCCTGTATCCCTCAGCGTCAGCGCGTCACTGTCCTGTATCCCCCAGCGTCAGCGTGTCACTGTCCTGTATCCCCCAGCATCAGCGTGTCACTGTCCTGTATCCCCCAGCGTCAGCGTGTCACTGTCCTGTGTCCCCCAGCATCAGTGTCACTGTCCTGTATCCCCCAGCATCAGCGTGTCACTGTCCTGTATCCCCCAGCGTCAGCGTGTCACTGTCCTGTATCCCCCAGCGTCAGCGTGTCACTGTCCTGTATCCCCCAGCGTCAGCGTGTCACTGTCCTGTATCCCCCAGCGTCAGCGTGTCACTGTCCTGTATCCCCCAACGTCAGCGCGTCACTGTCCTGTATCCCCTAGTGTCAGCGTGTCACTGTCCTGTATCCCCCAGCATCAGCGTGTCACTGTCCTGTATCCCCCAGTGTCAGCGTGTCACTGTCCTGTATCCCCCAGCGTCAGCGTGTCACTGTCCTGTATCCCCCAGCGTCAGCGCGTCACTGTCCTGTATCCCCCAACGTCAGCGCGTCACTGTCCTGTATCCCCCAGCGTCAGCGCGTCACTGTCCTGTATCCCCAGCATCAGCGTGTCACTGTCCTGTATCCCCCAACGTCAGCGTGTCATTGTCCTGTATCCCCAGCATCAGCGTGTCACTGTCCTGTATCCCCCAGCATCAGCGTGTTACTGTCCTGTATCCCCCAGCATCAGCGTGTCACTGTCCTGTATCCCCCAGCGTCAGCGTGTCACTGTCCTGTATCCCCTAGTGTCAGCGTGTCACTGTCCTGTATCCCCCAACGTCAGCGTGTCACTGTCCTGTATCCCCCAACGTCAGCGTGTCACTGTCCTGTATCCCCCAGCATCAGCGTGTCACTGTCCTGTATCCCCCAGCATCAGCGTGTCACTGTCCTGTATCCCCCAGCATCAGCGTGTTACTGTCCTGTATCCCCCAGCATCAGCTTGTCACTGTCCTGTATCCCCCAGCATCAGCGTGTCACTGTCCTGTATCCCCCAGCATCAGCGTGTCACTGTCCTGTATCCCCCAGCATCAGCGTGTCACTGTTCTGTATCCCCCAGCATCAGCGTGTCACTGTTCTGTATCCCCCAGCATCAGCGTGTCACTGTCCTGTATCCCCCAGCATCAGCGTGTCACTGTTCTGTATCCCCCAGCATCAGCGTGTCACTGTCCTGTATCCCCCAGCGTCAGCGTGTCACTGTCCTGTATCCCCCAGCATCAGCGTGTCACTGTCCTGTATCCCCCAGCGTCAGTGCGTCACTCTCCTGTATCCCCCGGTGTCAGTGCGTCACTCTCCTGTATCCCCCAGCGTCAGTGCGTCACTCTCCTGTATCCCCCGGTGTCAGCGTGTCACTGTCCTGTATCCCCCAGCATCAGCGCGTCTCTGTCCTGTATCCCCCAGCGTCAGCGCGTCACTGTCCTGTATCCCCCAACGTCAGCGTGTCACTGTCCTGTATCCCCCAGCATCAGCGTGTCACTGTCCTGTATCCCCCAGCATCAGCGTGTCACTGTCCTGTATCCCCCAGCGTCAGCGTGCCACTGTCCTGTATCCCCCAGCGTCAGTGCGTCACTGTCCTGTATCCCCCAACGTCAGCGTGTCACTGTCCTGTATCCCCCAGCGTCAGCGTGTCACTGTCCTGTATACCCAGCGTCAGTGCGTAACTGTCCTGTATCCTCTAGTGTCAGCGTGTCACTGTCCTGTATCCCCCAGCGTCAGCGTGTCACTGTCCTGTATCCCCCAACATCAGCGTGTCACTGTCCTGTATCCCCCAACATCAGCGTGTCACTGTCCTGTATCCCCAGCGTCAGCGCGTCACTGTCCTGTATCCCCCAGCGTCAGCGCGTCACTGTCCTGTATCCCCCAACGTCAGCGTGTCACTGTCCTGTATCCCCCAGCATCAGCGTGTCACTGTCCTGTATCCCCCAGCATCAGCGTGTCACTGTCCTGTATCCCCCAGCGTCAGCGTGTCACTGTCCTGTGTCCCCCAGCATCAGTGTCACTGTCCTGTATCCCCCAGCATCAGCGTGTCACTGTCCTGTATCCCCCAGCATCAGCGTGTCACTGTCCTGTATCCCCCAGCGTCAGCGTGTCACTGTCCTGTATCCCCCAGCGTCAGCGTGTCACTGTCCTGTATCCCCCAACGTCAGCGCGTCACTGTCCTGTATCCCCTAGTGTCAGCGTGTCACTGTCCTGTATCCCCCAGCGTCAGCGTGTCACTGTCCTGTATCCCCCAGCGTCAGCGTGTCACTGTCCTGTATCCCCCAGCGTCAGCGTGTCACTGTCCTGTATCCCCCAGCGTCAGCGTGTCACTGTCCTGTATCCCCCAGCGTCAGCGTGTCACTGTCCTGTATCCCCCAGCGTCAGCGTGTCACTGTCCTGTATCCCCTAGTGTCAGCGTGTCACTGTCCTGTATCCCCCAGCGTCAGCGTGTCACTGTCCTGTATCCCCCAGCGTCAGCGCGTCACTGTCCTGTATCCCCCAACGTCAGCGTGTCACTGTCCTGTATCCCCCAGCGTCAGCGCGTCACTGTCCTGTATCCCCAGCATCAGCGTGTCACTGTCCTGTATCCCCCAACGTCAGCGTGTCATTGTCCTGTATCCCCAGCATCAGCGTGTCACTGTCCTGTATCCCCCAGCATCAGCGTGTCACTGTCCTGTATCCCCCAGCGTCAGCGCGTCACTGTCCTGTATCCCCCAGCGTCAGCGTGTCACTGTCCTGTATCCCCTAGTGTCAGCGTGTCACTGTCCTGTATCCCGCAGTGTCAGCGTGTCACTGTCCTGTGTCCCCCAGCATCAGTGTCACTGTCCTGTATCCCCCAGCATCAGTGTCACTGTCCTGTATCCCCCAGCATCAGCGTGTCACTCTCCTGTATCCCCCAGCATCAGCGTGTCACTGTCCTGTATCCCCCAGCATCAGCGTGTTACTGTCCTGTATCCCCTAGTGTCAGCGTGTCACTGTCCTGTATCCCCTAGTGTCAGCGTGTCACTGTCCTGTATCCCCCAGCATCAGCGTGTCACTGTCCTGTATCCCCTAGTGTCAGCGTGTCACTGTCCTGTATCCCGCAGTGTCAGCGTGTTACTGTCCTGTATCCCCCAGCATCAGTGTCACTGTCCTGTATCCCCCAGCATCAGCGTGTCACTGTCCTGTATCCCCCAGCATCAGCGTGTCACTGTCCTGTATCCCCCAGCGTCAGCGTGTCACTGTCCTGTATCCCCCAGCGTCAGCGTGTCACTGTCCTGTATCCCCCAGCGTCAGCGTGTCACTGTCCTGTATCCCCCAACGTCAGCGCGTCACTGTCCTGTATCCCCTAGTGTCAGCGTGTCACTGTCCTGTATCCCCCAGCGTCAGCGTGTCACTGTCCTGTATCCCCCAGCGTCAGCGTGTCACTGTCCTGTATCCCCCAGCGTCAGCGTGTCACTGTCCTGTATCCCCCAACATCAGCGTGTCACTGTCCTGTATCCCCCAACATCAGCGTGTCACTGTCCTGTATCCCCAGCGTCAGCGCGTCTCTGTCCTGTATCCCCCAGCGTCAGCGCGTCACTGTCCTGTATCCCCCAACGTCAGCGTGTCACTGTCCTGTATCCCCCAGCGTCAGCGTGTCACTGTCCTGTATCCCCCAGCGTCAGTGCGTCACTGTCCTGTATCCCCCAACGTCAGCGTGTCACTGTCCTGTATCCCCCAGCGTCAGCGTGTCACTGTCCTGTATACCCAGCGTCAGTGCGTTACTGTCCTGTATCCTCTAGTGTCAGCGTGTCACTGTCCTGTATCCCCCAGCGTCAGCGTGTCACTGTCCTGTATCCCCCAACATCAGCGTGTCACTGTCCTGTATCCCCCAACATCAGCGTGTCACTGTCCTGTATCCCCCAACATCAGCGTGTCACTGTCCTGTATCCCCCAGCATCAGCGTGTCACTGTCCTGTATCCCCCAGCGTCAGCGTGTCACTGTCCTGTATCCCCCAGCGTCAGTGCGTCACTGTCCTGTATCCCCCAACGTCAGCGTGTCACTGTCCTGTATCCCCCAGCGTCAGCGTGTCACTGTCCTGTATACCCAGCGTCAGTGCGTTACTGTCCTGTATCCTCTAGTGTCAGCGTGTCACTGTCCTGTATCCCCCAGCGTCAGCGTGTCACTGTCCTGTATCCCCCAACATCAGCGTGTCACTGTCCTGTATCCCCCAACATCAGCGTGTCACTGTCCTGTATCCCCAGCGTCAGCGCGTCACTGTCCTGTATCCCCCAGCGTCAGCGCGTCACTGTCCTGTATCCCCCAACGTCAGCGTGTCACTGTCCTGTATCCCCCAGCATCAGCGTGTCACTGTCCTGTATCCCCCAGCATCAGCGTGTCACTGTCCTGTATCCCCCAGCGTCAGCGTGTCACTGTCCTGTGTCCCCCAGCATCAGTGTCACTGTCCTGTATCCCCCAGCATCAGCGTGTCACTGTCCTGTATCCCCCAGCATCAGCGTGTCACTGTCCTGTATCCCCCAGCGTCAGCGTGTCACTGTCCTGTATCCCCCAGCGTCAGCGTGTCACTGTCCTGTATCCCCCGGTGTCAGCGTGTCACTGTCCTGTATCCCCCGTTGTCAGCGTGTCACTGTCCTGTATCCCCCGGCGTCAGCGTGTCACTGTCCTGTATCCCCCAGCGTCAGCGTGTCACTGTCCTGTATCCCCCAGCGTCAGCGTGTCACTGTCCTGTATCCCCCAGCGTCAGCGTGTCACTGTCCTGTATCCCCCAGCGTCAGCGTGTCACTGTCCTGTATCCCCCAGCGTCAGCGTGTCACTGTCCTGTATCCCCCAGCGTCAGCGTGTCACTGTCCTGTATCCCCCAGCATCAGCGCGTCACTGTCCTGTATCCCCCAGCATCAGCGCGTCACTGTCCTGTATCCCCCAGCGTCAGCGCGTCACTCTCCTGTATCCCCCAGCATCAGCGTGTCACTGTCCTGTATCCCCCAGCATCAGCGTGTCACTGTCCTGTATCCCCCAGCATCAGCGTGTCACTGTCCTGTATCCCCCAGCATCAGCGCGTCACTGTCCTGTATCCCCCAGCGTCAGCGCGTCACTGTCCTGTATCCCCCAGCATCAGCGTGTCACTGTCCTGTATCCCCCAGCGTCAGCGTGTCACTGTCCTGTATCCCCCAGCGTCAGCGTGTCACTGTCCTGTATCCCCTAGCGTCAGCGTGTCACTGTCCTGTATCCCCCAGCATCAGCGTGTCACTGTCCTGTATCCCCCAGCATCAGCGTGTCACTGTCCTGTATCCCCCAGCATCAGCGTGTCACTGT
Organism: Pseudophryne corroboree; assembly: GCF_028390025.1. Taxonomy (NCBI): domain Eukaryota; kingdom Metazoa; phylum Chordata; class Amphibia; order Anura; family Myobatrachidae; genus Pseudophryne; species Pseudophryne corroboree. The sequence goes on along the minus strand of NC_086452.1, from coordinate 477,168,356 downwards.
CCTGTATCCCCCAGCGTCAGCGCGTCACTCTCCTGTATCCCCCAGCATCAGCGTGTCACTGTCCTGTATCCCCCAGCATCGGCGTGTCACTGTCCTGTATCCCCAGCATCAGCGTGTCACTGTCCTGTATCCCCTAGTGTCAGCGTGTCACTCTCCTGTATCCCCCAGCGTCAGCGTGTCACTGTCCTGTATCCCCTAGTGTCAGCGTGTCACTGTCCTGTATCCCGCAGTGTCAGCGTGTCACTGTCCTGTATCCCCCAGCGTCAGCGTGTCACTGTCCTGTATCCCCCAGCGTCAGCGTGTCACTGTCCTGTATTCCGCAGTGTCAGCGTGTCACTGTCCTGTATCCCCCAGCGTCAGCGTGTCACTGTCCTGTATCCCCCAGCGTCAGCGTGTCACTGTCCTGTATCCCCCAGCGTCAGCGTGTCACTGTCCTGTATCCCGCAGTGTCAGCGCGTCACTGTCCTGTATCCCCCAGCGTCAGCGTGTCACTGTCCTGTATCCCCCGGTGTCAGCGCGTCACTGTCCTGTATCCCCCAGCATCAGCGTGTCACTGTCCTGTATCCCCCAGCATCAGCGTGTCACTGTCCTGTATCCCCCAGCATCAGCGTGTCACTGTCCTGTATCCCCTAGTGTCAGCGTGTCACTCTCCTGTATCCGCCAGCATCAGCGCGTCACTGTCCTGTATCCCGCAGTGTCAGCGCGTCACTGTCCTGTATCCCCCAGCGTCAGCGTGTCACTGTCCTGTATCCCCCAGCGTCAGCGTGTCACTGTCCTGTATCCCCCGGTGTCAGCGTGTCACTGTCCTGTATCCCCCAGCATCAGCGTGTCACTGTCCTGTATCCCCCAGCGTCAGTGCGTCACTCTCCTGTATCCCCCAGCGTCAGCGTGTTACTGTCCTGTATCCCCCAGCATCAGCGTGTCACTGTCCTGTATCCCCCAGCATCAGCGTGTCACTGTCCTGTATCCCCAGCATCAGCGTGTCACTGTCCTGTATCCCCCAGCGTCAGCGTGTCACTGTCCTGTATCCCCTAGTGTCAGCGTGTCACTGTCCTGTATCCCCAGCATCAGCGTGTCACTGTCCTGTATCCCCTAGTGTCAGCGTGTCACTGTCCTGTATCCCCCAGCGTCAGCGTGTCACTGTCCTGTATCCCCCAGCGTCAGCGTGTCACTGTCCTGTATCCCCCAGCGTCAGCGTGTCACTGTCCTGTATCCCCCAGCGTCAGCGTGTCACTGTCCTGTATCCCCCAGCGTCAGCGTGTCACTGTCCTGTATCCCCAGCGTCAGCGTGTCACTGTCCTGTATCCCCAGCGTCAGCGTGTCACTGTCCTGTATCCCCAGCATCAGCGCGTCACTGTCCTGTATCCCCAGCATCAGCGTGTCACTGTCCTCTATCCCCCCATGCCAGTGCGTCAGATGTAACATGTAGGTAATTACAGATCGTAGTGTTTTTTTGACCAGCAATTGTATCTACAATTCAGTTCCGTTGATTTGCGATTAGGACACACGGTTACTATGTGATTCTCTATGTCTCAGCCACGGATAGCACACATACATTGTAATGATAGGAGCCAGGCGTGTGTGACTATCTGTGGACCAGTGTGACAGTGACACGCTCCGCAGGACGCTGCAGACTCAGATAATGATTCTGTTTCTCCTTCTGTGAATAATGCTTCCTCTCCTTCTGTTTTCTGAAGGTTCAGTTTGTGGAATAGTTTCATCAGACGCTCAACTGCCTGCGATCCACTTCCCCAAATTCCTTTCTATAAATGCACCAGCCCCCACCACGTTCTTACCCCTTCGCCTCTCCCAGTCCTGTCCCATTTCCTCTGTAACCATATACAGTGGCAGATTTCTGTCACTACAGGGTTAACACCATGATTAGTAGCAGATGGAGACCCAGCGAGAGGGGCCAGAATAACATTTCTCTGTCTTATATATATATATATACTGTATTCCTCTAATGTAACTCCAGTCTGCGTGCTAGATCTTATCTCTGAGCCATACTCCATCCATCAGTTCTGTATGGTTCCTCCTAATACTGTGTAACCCCTCCACCACATACAGAATGCCTATAGGAGGTGCCGGGAACCTACAGAATGCCTATAGGAGGTGCCGGGAACCTACAGAATGCCTATAGGAGGTGCCGGGAACCTACAGAATGCCTATAGGAGGTGCCGGGAACCTACAGAATGCCTATAGGAGGTGCCGGGAACCTACAGAATGCCTATAGGAGGTGCCGGGAACCTACAGAATGCCTATAGGAGGTGCCGGGAACCTACAGAATGCCTATAGGAGGTGCCGTCACCTACAGAACGCGTATAGGAGATGCCGGCACCTACAGAACGCGTATAGGAGATGCCAGGCACCTACAGAACGCGTATAGGAGATGCCGGGCACCTACAGAACGCGTATAGGAGATGCCGGGCATCTACAGAATGCCTATAGGAGATGCCGGGCATTTATAGAATGTCTATAGGAGATGATAGACATTTATAGAATGCCTATAGGAGGTGCCGGGAATCTACAGAATGCCTATAGGAGGTGCCGGGAATCTACAGAATGCCTATAGGAGGTGCCGGCACCTACAGAATGCCTATAGGAGATGCCGGGCACCTACAGAATGCCTATAGGAGATGCCGGCACCTACAGAACGCGTATAGGAGATGCCGGGCACCTACAGAATGCCTCTAGGACAGGCATTCCCAACCGCGGTCCTCAAGGCACACCAACAGTGCAGGTTTTAGTGATATCCAGGCTTCAGCATAGATGGTTAAATCAAAATAACTGAGATACTAATTAAGTCACCTGTGTTAAAGCCTGGATATCACTAAAACCTGCACTGTTAGTGTGCCTTGAGGACCGTGGTTGGGAAACACTGCTCTAGGAGAGGCCGGGCATTTATAGAATGCCTATAGGAGGTGCCGGGAACCTACAGAATGCCTATAGGAGATGCCAGACATTTATAGAATGCCTATAGGAGGTGACGGGAACCTACAGAATGCCTATAGGAGGTGCCGGCACCTACAGAATGCCTATAGGAGATGCCGGGCACCTACAGAATGCTTATAGGAGATGCCGGCACCTACAGAATGCTTATAGGAGATGCCGGCACCTACAGAACGCGTATAGGAGATGCCGGGCACCTACAGAACACGTATAGGAGATGCCGGGCACCTACAGAATGCCTATAGGAGATGCCGGCACCTACAGAATGCCTATAGAAGAGACCGGGCACCTACAGAATGCCTATAGGAGAGGCTGGGCATCTACAGAATGTCTATAGAAGAGGCCGGGCACCTACAGAATGCCTATAGGAGAGGCCGGGCACCTACAGAATGCCTATAGGAGAGGCCGGGCACCTACAGAATGCCTATAGGAGAGGCCGGGCACCTACAGAATGCCTATAGGAGAGGCCGGGCACCTACAGAATGCCTATAGGAGAGGCAGGGCACCTACAGAATGCCTATAGGAGATGTCGGGCATCTACAGAATGCCTATAGGAGGGGCCGGGCACCTACAGAATGCGTATAGGAGATGCCGGGCACTTACGGAATGCGTATAGGAGATGCCGAGCACCTACGGAATGCCTAAAGGAGATTCCGGGCACCTACACAATGCCTATAGGAGATGCTGGGCACCCACAGAATGCCTATAGGAGATGCCGGCACCTACAGAATGCTTATAGGAGATGCCAGCACCTACAGAACGTGTATAGGAGATGCCGGGCACCCACAGAATGCCTATAGGAGATGCCGGGCACCCACAGAATGCCTATAGGAGATGCCGGGCACCCACAGAATGCCTATAGGAGATGCCGGGCACCTACAGAATGCCTATAGGAGAGGCTGGGCACCTACAGAATGCCTATAGGAGAGGCTGGGCACCTACAGAATGCCTATAGGAGAGGATGGGCACCTACAGAATGCTTATAGGAGGTGCCGGGCACCTACAGAATGCTTATAGGAGGTGCCGGGCACCTACATAATGCTTATAGGAGGTGCCGGGCACCTACAGAATGCCTATAGGAGGGGCCGGGCACCTACAGAATGCCTATAGGAGGGGCCGGGCACCTACAGAATTCCTATAGGAGGGGCCGGGAACCTACAGAATGTCTATAGGAGGTGCCGGCACCTACATAATGCCTATAGGTGAGGCCAGGAACCTACAGAATGCCTATAGGAGATGCCGGCACCTACAGAACGCGTATAGGAGATGCCGGGCACCTACATAATGCCTATAGGAGATGCCAGGCATCTACAGAATGCCTATAGGAGATGCCGGGCACCTACAGAATGCCTATAGGAGATGCCGGCACCTACAGAATGCCTATAGTAGGTGCCGGGCACCTACAGAATGCGTATAGGAGATGCCGGGCACTTACGGAATGCGTATAGGAGATGCCGAGCACCTACAGAATGCGTATAGGAGATGCCGGGCACCTACACAATGCCTATAGGAGATGCTGGGCACCCACAGAATACCTATAGGAGATGCCGGGCACCCACAGAATGAGTATAGGAGATGCTGGGCACCTACATAATGCCTATAGGAGATGCCGGGCACCTACAGAACGCGTATAGGAGATGCCGGGCACCTACAGAATGCCTATAGGAGATGTCTGGCATCTATAGAATGTCTATAGAAGATGTCTGGCACCTACAGAATGCCTATAGGAGATGCCGGGCATTTATAGAATGCCTATAGGAGATGCCGGGCACCTACATAATGCCTATAGGAGATGCCGGGCACCTACAGAATGCCTATAGGAGATGCGGGGCATTTATAGAATGCCTATAGGAGATGCCGGGCACCTACAGAATGCCTATAGGAGATGCCAGACATTTATAGAATGCCTATAGGAGGTGCCGGGCACCTACAGAATGCCTATAGGAGATGCCAGGCACCTACAGAATGCCTATAGGAGATGCCGGGCACCTACAGAATGCCTATAGGAGATGCCGGGCACCTACAGAATGCCTATAGGAGATGCCGGGCACCTACATAATGCCTATAGGAGATGCCAGACATTTATAGAATGCCTATAGGAGGTGCCGGGCACCTACAGAATGCCTATAGGAGATGCCGGGCACCTACAGAATGCCTATAGGAGATGCCGGGCACCTACAGAATGCCTATAGGAGATGCCGGGCACCTACAGAATGCCTATAGGAGATGCTTTCCTCCTGTTCTGGCATTTTCTACTTATGCTATCCTTGTGGGCTGGCATGTTCTAGTGTTATCCATGTGGGCTTGCATGTTCTAGTAATTCTGTCCTTGAGGGCTGGCATGTTCTACCAATGCTATCCATGTGTGGCGATGTGCCCTCTCCGCTCTTTCTATCCTATGGAAGCCACCTATATTCTGGATGTATCATTTGGTTTCTCTCCCCTCCCTCATGCCGCGCAGTCTGGGGCTTCATGCCATAGAGCTTTATAGATATCTCTATGGCGTAAAATTGGTGTAATGGTACAAGTCCCACTATGGTACTAACTGTGTGGAGTTTGTATATTCTCCCTGTGCTTGCGTGGGTTTCCTCCTACACGTTTGTAGGGCTGACTGGTGAATGAGGCGTGATGGAGTGATGCCTCTACCTGGAGAATGAGGCAGGATGGAGCGATGCCTCTGCTTGGCGAATGAGGCGGGATGGAGTTATACCTCTGCCTGGCGAATGAGGCGGGATGGAGCGATGCCTCTGCCTGGTGAGTGAGGCGGGATGGAGCGATGCCTCTGCCTGGTGAGTGAGGTGGGATGAAGTGATGCCTCTGCCTGGCGAATGAGGCGGGATGGAGCGATGCCTCTGCCTGGTGAATGAGGCGGGATGGAGCGATGCCTCTGCCTGGTGAGTGAGGCGGGATGGAGCGATGCCTCTGCCTGGTGAATGAGGCGGGATGGAGCGATGCCTCTGCCTGGTGAGTGAGGCGGGATGGAGCGATGCCTCTGCCTGGTGAGTGAGGCGGGATGGAGCGATGCCTCTGCCTGGTGAATGAGGCGGGATGGAGCGATGTCTCTGCCTGGTGAGTGAGGCGGGATGGAGCGATGCCTCTGACTGGTGAATGAGGCGGGATGGAGCGATGCCTCTGACTGGTGAATGAGGCGGGATGGAGCGATGCCTCTGCCTGGTGAATGAGGCGGGATGGAGCGATGCCTCTGCCTGGTGAATGAGGCGGGATGGAGCGATGCCTCTGCCTGGTGAATGAGGCAGGATGGAGCGATGCCTCTGCCTGGTGAATGAGGTTGGATGGAGCGATGCCTTTGCCTGGTGAATGAGGCGGGATGGAGCGATGCCTTTGCCTGGTGAGTGAGGTGGGATGGAGCGATGCCTCTGCCTGGTGAATGAGGCGGGATGGAGCGATGCCTCTGCCTGGTGAATGAGGCGGGATGGAGCGATGCCTCTGCCTGGTGAATGAGGCGGGATGGAGCGATGCCTCTGCCTGGTGAATGAGGCGGGATGGAGTGATGCCTCTGCCTGGTGAATGAGGCGGGATGGAGCGATGCCTTTGCCTGGTGAGTGAGGTGGGATGGAGTGATGCCTCTGCCTGGTGAATGAGGCAGGATGGAGCGATGCCTCTGCCTGGTGAGTGAGGCGGGATGGAGCGATGCCTCTGCCTGGTGAATGAGGCAGGATGGAGCGATGCCTCTGCCTGGTGAGTGAGGAGGGATGGAGCGATGCCTCTGCCTGGTGAATGAGGCGGGATGGAGCGATGCCTCTGCCTGGTGAATGAGGCAGGATGGAGCGATGCCTCTGCCTGGTGAATGAGGTTGGATGGAGCGATGCCTTTGCCTGGTGAGTGAGGCGGGATGGAGTGATGCCTCTGCTTGGTGAAGGAGGTGGGGTGGAGTGATGCCTCTGCCTGGTGAATGAGGCGGGATGGAGTGATGCCTCTGCCTGGTGAATGTGGTGGGGTAGAGTGATGCCTCTGATACCAGGCGCTCTGCAGTGATGTGTGCCAGTGGCGGGAGATGCCAGCATTGCCTGTGTATAGCCCTCTTCTGCCCACATATGTCTCCATCCTCTCCAGGTGGCCGGCTTGTTCTCTGCCATAGGAAACAGTGATTTGATTTCAGGCGACTGATACTCTGCAGTTGGATGGGAATGTATTGTCCATGTAACTGTACACCGTGAGCAGGAGGCCTGTGACAGCGCGGGGTTAACGCTGCCAGCAGATGGGTTTAGGAAGCGCAGGATCAGGTCCTTCCTGTGTAACCTCAGCCTGGATGTTGCAGAGACAGGCCAGAGGAGGCCAGTGATAAATGGGGCACTGACCTGAAGGGCACTATCAGTGAGGGGGGAACCCACCTCCTAATATGACACATATGGCCACTGCATCCTTATAACCCACAGGAAGTCTTCACAACATCAAAGTCCACCAGAAATATACATCAGAGACACAACTGACTAGTACTGAATGTGTGTGTATACAAACACAGGCTGGCCGGAAAGACGGGCAGCCTCATTAGAGGCCGCTCTATGAATAGCAGGAGTCTGAGCGGTGTAGCCAGTGACTGCAGTGTCATGTACCCGGCCGGGGGGACGCAGATAGCAGTGATGACTGCGATCTGTCACTGCGCTATAGATTAGGGCTGCTCGCTGTGTAATAATGATTGCGGCCTCTGCAGCATGGGGATTTACTACCATGACACGTGCCCACTGCAAGCTGCGAGACGATGGGCCTAATTCAAGGTTGATTGCAAAACAACATTTTTCTCTAATGGGCAAAACCATGTGCAGTGCAGGTGGGGCAGATGTAACATGTGCAGAGAGAGTTAGATTTGGGTGTGGTGTGTTCAAACTGAAATCTAAATTGCAGTGTAAAAATAAAGCAGCCAGTATTTACCCTGCACAGAAACAATATAACCCACCCAAATCTAACTCTCTGCACATGTTACATCTGCCCCACCTGCACTGCACATGGTTTTGCCCATTAGAGGAAAATGTTGTTTTGCAATCAACCTGTATGTATGCAATAGACGGGCATTTGTGTCCGTGGCTTGGGGAAGAGGAGGGTTGCTGTAGTGACTTGGCTGTACAGTAGGTAGGTAGACGGATAATGGTGTACCCTGTGATTGCGTTGGACCTGGGACAGTGCCTCTTATTGAGAATACGCTGTTTATTCATTATCCACTCTCCTGGGCCCAGCAGCACACAGGTGAGCAGGGAGGTGTAGATGGTACCGGCCCTGGACTGAGCACGGTACAGTCTGATAGATGAGCAGGTACATTACCGCCCCCCTGCACAGTGGAGAATTTCCCATAAGGCACATGCCTAGGGGTGACACTTGTTGGGGGGGCGGCACCTGACTCTCTATTTCCCTCTACTGTACCATACACCCCCCTGAGTGGAGTGTAACTGGGTAGGACATGTACAGACTGTAAGCTATCCTCCTTAGTAAATATGTATACATAGGGCCTTATTCCACTGCAGTTACAGCTCTGCGATGGCAGCAGAAGTGCAAATGCTGAGACTTGCACAGCATGTTAACAGTCCACCCAGCACAGAACAATCCGCACGCAGAACAATCCGCACGCAGAACAATCCGCACGCAGATGTGTCTGCAATTCTGCAAATGCAGCCGCAGAGTTGGTAATGCAGATGCAAAAATCAAGCACCATCGACAGTTACAATTGGTCTACTCAGAATAATGTGATGCAGTTGCAGCTAGCGTCAGATGCACGCCCCTGACAATGGCCATGACACGCCTGTATTTTTTCAACCTCTCCCCACAAACGCCGTGTGTACACTCACGAATGCCCGCCGCCTGTCAATCAACCTGCGATCGCATCCCAGCAAGATGCGATGGCAGAAGAGTCGCAGGTCACGTATGTGCAATGCGTCTGTAGAGCATTGAGCTGCGATTTTGCAAATTTACAACTGAGCCTAAATAAGACTCATAATTAAAATAAAATGAAATGTTAGTTTATTGGCCCTCATTCCGAGTTGATCGCTAGCTGCTTTCGTTCACAGCGCAGCGATTAGAAAAAAACGGCATATCTGCGCATGCGTATGGGGCGCAGTGCGCACGCACGACGTACTTTCACAAAAGCCGATGCAGTTTCACACAAGGTCTAGCGACGCTTTTCAGTCGCACTGCTGACCGCAGAGTGATTGACAGGAAGTGGGTGGTAACTGGCCGTTTTCGGGGAGTGTGTGTAAAAACGCAGGCGTGTTGGATAAAAACGCAGGCGTGTTGGATAAAAACGCAGGAGTGGCTGGGGAAACGGGGGAGTGGCTGGCCGAACGCAGGGCGTGTTTGTGACGTCAAAACAGGAACTAAACAGTCTGAAGTGATCACAAGCTAGGAGTAGGTCTGGAGCTGCTCAGAAACTGCACAATCTTTTTTATAGCCGCGCTGCGATCCTTTCGTTCGCACTTCTGCTAAGATACACTCCCAGAGGGCGGCGGCTTAACGTTTGTACTGCTGCTAAACGAACAACTCTGAATGAGGGCCGTAGTTCCTTTATTATTATAATACATAATGAGGGGTTATAACCAAATAATGAAAATAATAATAATAACAATGGGCAGAAGGGGGTGGCCATTACTGTTGTGCATAGGGGCACCCTGATTCCTAAATCCGCCCCCCTGTGGGGCAGCCTGGCCCAGGAGAGCGCATATCACATGAACAGCGCAATTAAATCCTCTTGGAGTCACTGGAAGTGGAAGTACAAAGAGCCTAATTCAGAACTGAGCTAGATTTTTTCGCTGCGCTGCGATCAGGTCAGAACTGCGCATGCATATGCACCGCAATGCGCAGGTACGTCGTACGGGTACAAAGCGGATCATTGCTGTGCGATGGGTTTTACGAAGGATCCATTCGCACAGGCGATCGCAAGGAGATTGACAGGAAGAGGGCGTTTGTGGGTGGCAACTGACCATTTTCAGGGAGTGGTTGGAAAAACGCAGGCGTGTCCAAGTGTTTGCAGGGCGGGTGTCTGACGTCAATTCTGGCCCCAGACAGGCTGATGTGATCGCAGCGGCTGAGTAAGTCCTGGGCTGCGCAGAGACTGCACAAAATGTTTTTGTTCCGCTCGGCTACACATGCGATCACACACTTGCACAGCGAAAATACACTCCCCTATGGGCGGCGACTATCTGATCGCAGCGCTGCAAAAAATAGCAAGCGAGCGATCCGGTCTGAGTTAGGCCCAAAGAGTACGAACGCCGTGTAGGTAGCACGGGGAGATCTGCTCTCGGTGATCTATGTGTCTGACCCGTTTGTTGGTGATTTCGTGATATCCTTTGATTCAGATGTGTTGGAGGGTCCAGGGGGGGGGTCTGAGTACTCTCTGAGGATCCTCTGATATCAGTAATAGACCGTGTGAGGCTGTAACTCGTGTAATGATCTCACTCAGGAGCCATTTACTAACTAGTGTGATATCCCTGATATACTTCATTGTGTCTTATCACAGGAATAAGGAATCTCTTATGACTAAAGACGTAGCTGAGCGACACGCCGCAGTCTAGTGATAACGCTGTGCTGGGCCCTGTCTCATGATCTGTACATGTGGGGCCCAGACCAAGGTCACCTACTTTCTGGCTGCCCCCGCCAGGAGGGGGAGTCCAGCTCGGTGCAGTAGGGGGCGGAGAGGGCCAAGGTGACGTGCCATAGGGGCATTTGGGACCCTAACCCTCCCCGGTGGTGCCTAACCCTCACCTTTTCCCTACCCTAACCCTCCCTTCCCCGCTGCCTAAGCTTAACCCTCCCCAGTAGGTGCCTAACCCCCCCCCCCCCCCTCCTTGGTACCTAACCCTCCCTTCCCCGCTGCCTAAGCTTAACCCTCCCCAGTAGGTGCCTAACCCCCCCCCCTCCTTGGTACCTAACCCTCCCTTCCCCGCTGCCTAAGCTTAACCCTCCCCCACTAGGTGCCTAACCCCCCTCCTCGGTACCTAACCCTAACCTTCCCTTCCCTAAACCCTAACTCCCCCGTTATAATGGCTAAACCTAACACACCCCTGCGCAGATTCCCAATCCGCTGAAAGAAAGATCAGGATTGTGGGCGTCAGTATTTAGACACCAGGATCCTGAATCCGGTCTGTATTTTCACGCCGGTGTTCCTGCTGCGGACGGGATTCCGTCGTCTATATTTTGAGCGCCGGGATCCCGTCCGTCGGTATCCTGACTGCATCCCGTTTTTAGACCTCTTTGTCAGATGTTACTATGGTAAAATACTGAAGTACAATGACAGCATTTCATAGGTGTCCCAGGCTCTTACCGACAATTACATTAAGTAGAGTTAATATATCTGCACTGTTGACCCTTCTTTTTCAATACCGCCCTGTCTGGTCCCAATACCGCAGTCTCTTGTCCCAATACCGCCCAATGTCTGGTCCCAATACCGCCCTGTCTGGTCCCAATACCGCCCTGTCTGGTCCCGATACCGCCCTGTCTGGTCCCAATACCGCCCTGTCTGGTCCCAATACCACCCTCTCTGGTCCCAATATCGCCATCTCTGATCCCAATACCTCCGTGTCTGGTCCCAATACCGCCCTGTCTGGTCCCAATACCGCCCTGTCTGGTCCCAATACCGCCATCTCTGATCCCAATACCGCCCAATGTCTGATCCCAATACCGCCCAATGTCTGGTCCCAATACCACCCTCTCTGGTCCCAATATCGCCATCTCTGATCCCAATACCGCCCTGTCTGGTCCCAATACCACCCTCTCTGGTCCCAATATCGCCATCTCTGATCCCAATACCTCCGTGTCTGGTCCCAATACCGCCCTGTCTGGTCCCAATACCGCCCTGTCTGGTCCCAATACCGCCCTGTCTGGTCCCAATACCACCCTCTCTGATCCCAATACCGCCCTGTCTGGTCCCAATACCACCCTCTCTGGTCCCAATACCGCCCTCTCTGGTCCCAATACCGCCCTCTCTGGTCCCAATACCTCCGTGTCTGGTCCCAATACTGCCCTGTCTGGTCCCAATACCGCCCTGTCTGGTCCCAATACCGCCCTGTCTGGTCCCAATACCGCCCTGTCTGGTCCCAATACCGCCCTGTCTGGTCCCAATACCGCCCAATGTCTGATCCCAATACCGCCCAATGTCTGATCCCAATACCGCCCAATGTCTGATCCCAATACCGCCCAATGTCTGATCCCAATACCGCCCTCTCTGGTCCCAATACCACCCTCTCTGGTCCCAATACCGCCCTGTCTGGTCCCAATACCGCCCTGTCTGGTCCCAATACCGCCCTGTCTGGTCCCAATACCGCCCTGTCTGGTCCCAATATTGCCATCTCTGATCCCAATACCGCCCTGTCTGGTCCCAATATCGCCATCTCTGATCCCAATATCGCCCTCTCTGGTCCCAATACCGCCCTGTCTGGTCCCAATATCGCCATCTCTGATCCCAATACCGCCATGTCTGGTCCCAATACAACCGTGTCTGGTCCCAATACAACCGTGTCTGGTCCCAATACAACCGTGTCTGGTCCCAATACAACCGTGTCTGGTCCCAATACAGCCGTGTCTGGTCCCAATACAGCCGTGTCTGGTCCCAATACAGCCGTGTCTGGTCCCAATACCGCCGTGTCTGGTCCCAATACCGCCGTGTCTGGTCCCAATACCGCCGTGTCTGGTCCCAATACCGCCGTGTCTGGTCCCAATACCGCCGTGTCTGGTCCAAATACCGCCATTTCTGGTCCAAATACTGCCATTTCTGGTCCCAATACTGCCGTGTCTGGTCCCAATACCGCCCTCTCTGGTCCCAATATGCCCATGTCTGGCCCCAATATCGCTTTGTCTCGTTCCAATACAGCCCTGTCTCATCCCAATTTCGCCCTGTCTGGTCCCAATACCGCCATGTCTGGTCATTATTCCGCCATATCTGGTCCCAAAACCGCCATGTTTGGTCCCAATACCGCCCTCTCTGGTCCCAATATGCCCATGTCTGGCCCCAATATCGCTTTGTCTCGTCCCAATACTGCCCTGTCTCATCCCAATTTCGCCCTGTCTGGTCCCAATACCGCCCTGTCTGGTCCCAATACCACAGTGTCTGGTCCCAATACCACCCTGTCTGGTCCCAATACCATAGTGTCTGGTCCAAATACTGCTGTCTCTGGTCCCAATACTGCCATCTCTGGTCCCATTACCTCCATGTCTGGTCCCAATACCGCTTTTTCTGGTCCCAATACCGCCATGTCTTGTCCCAATACCACCCTGTCTGGTCCCAATACCACCCTGTCTGGTCCCAATACCACCCTGTCTGGTCCCAATACCACCCTGTCTGGTCCCAATACCGCCCTGTCTGGTCCCAATACCGCCCTGTCTGGTCCCAATACCGCCGTGTCTGGTCCCAATACCGCCGTGTCTGGTCCCAATACCGCCGTGTCTGGTCCCAATACCGCCCTGTCTGGTCCCAATACCGCCCTGTCTGGTCCCAATACCGCCCTGTCTGGTCCCAATTCCGCCCTGTATGGTCCCAATACCTCCATCTCTGGTCCCAATTCTGCCCTGTCTGGTCCCAATACCGCTTTTTCTGATCCTAATACCGCCGTGTCTGGTCCCAATATGCCCATGTCTGGCCCCAATCCCGCCCTGTCTGGCCGCAATCCTGCCCTGTCTGGCCCCAATCCCGCCCTGTCTGCCCTGTCTGGCCCCAATCCCGCCCTGTCTGGTCCCAATACCACCCTGTCTGGTCCCAATACCGCCCTGTCTGGTCCCAATACCGCCCTGTCTGGTCCCAATACCGCCCTGTCTGGTCCCAATACCGCCCTGTCTGGTCCCAATACCACTGTCTGGTCCACTCCCAACACATATGAAGAGAACAGTGCAAAGACTTACAGCATAGCACCCTGTATAACATGGAATACAGCCTATATAACCATTGCTGTCATTATACTCACAGGAGCAGGCTGATCCCAGAGGTTGTGTGCCACTGGTGGTGGTGGTGGTGGTGGGGGGGTGATGGAATAAGTGAGGGAAGGATGAGGACCCTGCTTGGCAGAGAGCTGACACTCTATAGAGGAGGGGCAGACAAACAGGGGTGACACAGAGCAGGTGCATTATTTATAGTGCCAGCATATTCCGATGCATTAATATACTGTACATGCACATACATAAATATACATACACCGCACGATGCACCTGATGCAGAGCTGTAAGACAATCGATGGTTTGCGGACAGCTCCGATGCTGAGAAATCTGTGTATGCGCAGATATACTGCACACAGGGGGTAATTCCAAGTTGATCGCAGCAGGAAATTTTTTAGCAGTTGGGCAAAACCATGTGCACTGCAGGGGGGCAGATATAACATGTGCAGAGAGAGTTAGATTTGGGTGGAGTGTGTTCAATCTGCAATCTAATTTGCAGTGTAAAAATTAAGCAGCCAGTATTTACTAGAGATGAGCGGGTTCGGTTTCTTTGAATCCGAACCCGCACGAACTTCACTTTTTTTTCACGGGTCCGAGCGACTCGGATCTTCCCGCCTTGCTCGGTTAACCCGAGCGCGCCCGAACGTCATCATGACGCTGTCGGATTCTCGCGAGACTCGGATTCTATATAAGGAGCCGCGCGTCGCCGCCATTTTCACACGTGCATTGAGATTGATAGGGAGAGGACGTGGCTGGCGTCCTCTCCATTAGAATAGATTAGAAGAGAGAGAGAGAGAGAGAGATTGTGCAGACAGAGTTTACCACAGTGACCAGTGCAGTTGTTGTTAAGTTAACTTTTATTTAATATATCCGTTCTCTGCTATATCCGTTCTCTGCCTGAAAAAAACGATACACAGCAGTCACACAGTGTGACTCAGTCTGTGTGCACTCAGCTCAGCCCAGTGTGCTGCACATCAATGTATAAAAGCTTATAATAATTGTGGGGGAGACTGGGGAGCACTGCAGGTTGTTATAGCAGGAGCCAGGAGTACATAATATTATATTAATTTAAAATTAAACAGTGCACACTTTTGCTGCAGGAGTGCCACTGCCAGTGTGACTAGTGGTGACCAGTGCCTGACCACCAGTATAGTAGTATATTGTTGTATACTATCTCTTTATCAACCAGTCTATATTAGCAGCAGACACAGTACAGTGCGGTAGTTCACGGCTGTGGCTACCTCTGTGTCGGCAGTCGGCACTCGGCAGGCAGTCCGTCCATCCATAATTGTATAATTATATACCACCTAACCGTGGTATTTTTTTTTCTTTCTTTATACCGTCGTCATAGTCATACTAGTTGTTACGAGTATACTACTATCTCTTTATCAACCAGTGTACAGTGCGGTAGTTCACGGCTGTGGCTACCTCTGTGTCGGCAGTCGGCAGGCAGTCCGTCCATCCATAATTGTATTATTATAATATATACCACCTAACCGTGTTTTTTTTTTCATTCTTTATACCGTCATAGCGTCATACTAGTTGTTACGAGTATACTACTATCTCTTTATCAACCAGTGTACAGTGCGGTAGTTCACGGCTGTGGCTACCTCTGTGTCGGCAGTCGGCAGGCAGTCCGTCCATCCATAATTGTATTATAATATATACCACCTAACCGTGGTTTTTTTTTCATTCTTTATACCGTCATAGTGTCATACTAGTTGTTACGAGTATACTACTATCTCTTTATCAACCAGTGTACAGTGCGGTAGTTCACGGCTGTGGCTACCTCTGTGTCGGCAGTCGGCAGGCAGTCCGTCCATCCATAATTGTATTATAATATATACCACCTAACCGTGGTTTTTTTTTCATTCTTTATACCGTCATAGTCAGTCATACTAGTTGTTACGAGTATACTACTATCTCTTTATCAACCAGTGTACAGTGCGGTAGTTCACGGCTGTGGCTACCTCTGTGTCGGCACTCGGCAGGCAGTCCGTCCATCCATAATTGTATTATAATATATACCACCTAACCGTGGTTTTTTTTTCATTCTTTATACCGTCATAGTGTCATACTAGTTGTTACGAGTATACTACTATCTCTTTATCAACCAGTGTACAGTGCGGTAGTTCACGGCTGTGGCTACCTCTGTGTCGGCAGTCGGCAGGCAGTCCGTCCATCCATAATTGTATTATAATATATACCACCTAACCGTGGTTTTTTTTTCATTCTTTATACCGTCATAGTCAGTCATACTAGTTGTTACGAGTATACTACTATCTCTTTATCAACCAGTGTACAGTGCGGTAGTTCACGGCTGTGGCTACCTCTGTGTCGGAACTCGGCAGGCAGTCCGTCCATCCATAATTGTATTACAATATATACCACCTAACCGTGGTTTTTTTTTCATTCTTTATACCGTCATAGTCAGTCATACTAGTTGTTACGAGTATACTACTATCTCTTTATCAACCAGTGTACAGTGCGGTAGTTCACGGCTGTGGCTACCTCTGTGTCGGAACTCGGCAGGCAGTCCGTCCATCCATAATTGTATTACAATATATACCACCTAACCGTGGTTTTTTTTTCATTCTTTATACCGTCATAGTCAGTCATACTAGTTGTTACGAGTATACTACTATCTCTTTATCAACCAGTGTACAGTGCGGTAGTTCACGGCTGTGGCTACCTCTGTGTCGGAACTCGGCAGGCAGTCCGTCCATCCATAATTGTATTATTATAATATATACCACCTAACCGTGGTTTTTTTTTCATTCTTTATACCGTCATAGTGTCATACTAGTTGTTACGAGTATACTACTATCTCTTTATCAACCAGTGTACAGTGCGGTAGTTCACGGCTGTGGCTACCTCTGTGTCGGCAGTCGGCAGGCAGTCCGTCCATCCATAATTGTATTATAATATATACCACCTAACCGTGGTTTTTTTTTCATTCTTTATACCGTCATAGTCAGTCATACTAGTTGTTACGAGTATACTACTATCTCTTTATCAACCAGTGTACAGTGCGGTAGTTCACGGCTGTGGCTACCTCTGTGTCGGAACTCGGCAGGCAGTCCGTCCATCCATAATTGTATTACAATATATACCACCTAACCGTGGTTTTTTTTTCATTCTTTATACCGTCATAGTCAGTCATACTAGTTGTTACGAGTATACTACTATCTCTTTATCAACCAGTGTACAGTGCGGTAGTTCACGGCTGTGGCTACCTCTGTGTCGGCACTCGGCAGGCAGTCCGTCCATCCATAATTGTATTACAATATATACCACCTAACCGTGGTTTTTTTATACCACCTAACCGTGGCAGTCCGTCCATAATTGTATACTAGTATCCAATCCATCCATCTCCATTGTTTACCTGAGGTGCCTTTTAGTTCTGCCTATAAAATATGGAGAACAAAAAAGTTGAGGTTCCAAAATTAGGGAAAGATCAAGATCCACTTCCACCTCGTGCTGAAGCTGCTGCCACTAGTCATGGCCGAGACGATGAAATGCCAGCAACGTCGTCTGCCAAGGCCGATGCCCAATGTCATAGTACAGAGCATGTCAAATCCAAAACACCAAATATCAGAAAAAAAAGGACTCCAAAACCTAAAATAAAATTGTCGGAGGAGAAGCGTAAACTTGCCAATATGCCATTTACCACACGGAGTGGCAAGGAACGGCTGAGGCCCTGGCCTATGTTCATGGCTAGTGGTTCAGCTTCACATGAGGATGGAAGCACTCAGCCTCTCGCTAGAAAACTGAAAAGACTCAAGCTGGCAAAAGCACCGCAAAGAACTGTGCGTTCTTTGAAATCCCAAATCCACAAGGAGAGTCCAATTGTGTCGGTTGCGATGCCTGACCTTCCCAACACTGGACGTGAAGAGCATGCGCCTTCCACTATTTGCATGCCCCCTGCAAGTGCTGGAAGGAGCACCCGCAGTCCAGTTCCTGATAGTCAGATTGAAGATGTCAGTGTTGAAGTACACCAGGATGAGGAGGATATGGGTGTTGCTGGCGCTGGGGAGGAAATTGACCAGAAGGATTCTGATGGTGAGGTGGTTTGTTTAAGTCAGGCACCCGGGGAGACACCTGTTGTCCGTGGGAGGAATATGGCCGTTGACATGCCAGGTGAAAATACCAAAAAAATCAGCTCTTCGGTGTGGAGGTATTTCACCAGAAATGCGGACAACAGGTGTCAAGCCATGTGTTCCCTTTGTCAAGCTGTAATAAGTAGGGGTAAGGACGTTAACCACCTCGGAACATCCTCCCTTATACGTCACCTGCAGCGCATTCATAATAAGTCAGTGACAAGTTCAAAAACTTTGGGTGACAGCGGAAGCAGTCCACTGACCAGTAAATCCCTTCCTCTTGTAACCAAGCTCACGCAAACCACCCCACCAACTCCCTCAGTGTCAATTTCCTCCTTCCCCAGGAATGCCAATAGTCCTGCAGGCCATGTCACTGGCAAGTCTGACGAGTCCTCTCCTGCCTGGGATTCCTCCGATGCATCCTTGCGTGTAACGCCTACTGCTGCTGGCGCTGCTGTTGTTGCCGCTGGGAGTCGATGGTCATCCCAGAGGGGAAGTCGTAAGCCCACTTGTACTACTTCCAGTAAGCAATTGACTGTTCAACAGTCCTTTGCGAGGAAGATGAAATATCACAGCAGTCATCCTACTGCAAAGCGGATAACTGAGGCCTTGGCATCCTGGGTGGTGAGAAACGTGGTTCCGGTATCCATCATTACTGCAGAGCCAACTAGAGACTTGTTGGAGGTACTGTGTCCCCGGTACCAAATACCATCTAGGTTCCATTTCTCTAGGCAGGCGATACCGAAAATGTACACAGACCTCAGAAAAAGAGTCACCAGTGTCCTAAAAAATGCAGCTGTACCCAATGTCCACTTAACCACGGACATGTGGACAAGTGGAGCAGGGCAGGGTCAGGACCATATGACTGTGACAGCCCACTGGGTAGATGTATGGACTCCCGCCGCAAGAACAGCAGCGGCGGCACCAGTAGCAGCATCTCGCAAACGCCAACTCTTTCCTAGGCAGGCTACGCTTTGTATCACCGCTTTCCAGAATACGCACACAGCTGAAAACCTCTTACGGCAACTGAGGAAGATCATCGCGGAATGGCTTACCCCAATTGGACTCTCCTGTGGATTTGTGGCATCGGACAACGCCAGCAATATTGTGTGTGCATTAAATATGGGCAAATTCCAGCACGTCCCATGTTTTGCACATACCTTGAATTTGGTGGTGCAGAATTTTTTAAAAAACGACAGGGGCGTGCAAGAGATGCTGTCGGTGGCCAGAAAAATTGCGGGACACTTTCGGCGTACAGGCACCACGTACAGAAGACTGGAGCACCACCAAAAACTACTGAACCTGCCCTGCCATCATCTGAAGCAAGAAGTGGTAACGAGGTGGAATTCAACCCTCTATATGCTTCAGAGGTTGGAGGAGCAGCAAAAGGCCATTCAAGCCTATACAATTGAGCACGATATAGGAGATGGAATGCACCTGTCTCAAGTGCAGTGGAGAATGATTTCAACGTTGTGCAAGGTTCTGATGCCCTTTGAACTTGCCACACGTGAAGTCAGTTCAGACACTGCCAGCCTGAGTCAGGTCATTCCCCTCATCAGGCTTTTGCAGAAGAAGCTGGAGGCATTGAAGAAGGAGCTAACACGGAGCGATTCCGCTAGGCATGTGGGACTTGTGGATGCAGCCCTTAATTCGCTTAACAAGGATTCACGGGTGGTCAATCTGTTGAAATCAGAGCACTACATTTTGGCCACCGTGCTCGATCCTAGATTTAAAGCCTACCTTGGATCTCTCTTTCCGGCAGACACAGGTCTGCTGGGGTTGAAAGACCTGCTGGTGACAAAATTGTCAAGTCAAGCGGAACGCGACCTGTCAACATCTCCTCCTTCACATTCTCCCGCAACTGGGGGTGCGAGGAAAAGGCTCAGAATTCCGAGCCCACCCGCTGGCGGTGATGCAGGGCAGTCTGGAGCGACTGCTGATGCTGACATCTGGTCCGGACTGAAGGACCTGACAACGATTACGGACATGTCGTCTACTGTCACTGCATATGATTCTCTCAACATTGATAGAATGGTGGAGGATTATATGAGTGACCGCATCCAAGTAGGCACGTCACACAGTCCGTACTTATACTGGCAGGAAAAAGAGGCAATTTGGAGGCCCTTGCACAAACTGGCTTTATTCTACCTAAGTTGCCCTCCCACAAGTGTGTACTCCGAAAGAGTGTTTAGTGCCGCCGCTCACCTTGTCAGCAATCGGCGTACGAGGTTACATCCAGAAAATGTGGAGAAGATGATGTTCATTAAAATGAATTATAATCAATTCCTCCGCGGAGACATTGACCAGCAGCAATTGCCTCCACAAAGTACACAGGGAGCTGAGATGGTGGATTCCAGTGGGGACGAATTGATAATCTGTGAGGAGGGGGATGTACACGGTGATATATCGGAGGGTGAAGATGAGGTGGACATCTTGCCTCTGTAGAGCCAGTTTGTGCAAGGAGAGATTAATTGCTTCTTTTTTTGGGGGGGGTCCAAACCAACCCGTCATATCAGTCACAGTCGTGTGGCAGACCCTGTCACTGAAATGATGGGTTGGTTAAAGTGTGCATGTCCTGTTTTGTTTATACAACATAAGGGTGGGTGGGAGGGCCCAAGGATAATTCCATCTTGCACCTCTTTTTTCTTTTCTTTTTCTTTGCATCATGTGCTGATTGGGGAGGGTTTTTTGGAAGGGACATCCTGCGTGACACTGCAGTGCCACTCCTAGATGGGCCCGGTGTTTGTGTCGGCCACTAGGGTCGCTAATCTTACTCACACAGCTACCTCATTGCGCCTCTTTTTTTCTTTGCGTCATGTGCTGTTTGGGGAGGGTTTTTTGGAAGGGACATCCTGCGTGACACTGCAGTGCCACTCCTAGATGGGCCCGGTGTTTGTGTCGGCCACTAGGGTCGCTAATCTTACTCACACAGTCAGCTACCTCATTGCGCCTCTTTTTTTCTTTGCGTCATGTGCTGTTTGGGGAGGGTTTTTTGGAAGGGCCATCCTGCGTGACACTGCAGTGCCACTCCTAGATGGGCCCGGTGTTTGTGTCGGCCACTAGGGTCGCTAATCTTACTCACACAGCTACCTCATTGCGCCTCTTTTTTTCTTTGCGTCATGTGCTGTTTGGGGAGGGTTTTTTGGAAGGGCCATCCTGCGTGACACTGCAGTGCCACTCCTAGATGGGCCCGGTGTTTGTGTCGGCCACTAGGGTCGCTAATCTTACTCACACAGCTACCTCATTGCGCCTCTTTTTTTCTTTGCGTCATGTGCTGTTTGGGGAGGGTTTTTTGGAAGGGACATCCTGCGTGACACTGCAGTGCCACTCCTAGATGGGCCCGGTGTTTGTGTCGGCCACTAGGGTCGCTTATCTTACTCACACAGCGACCTCGGTGCAAATTTTAGGACTAAAAATAATATTGTGAGGTGTGAGGTATTCAGAATAGACTGAAAATGAGTGTAAATTATGGTTTTTGAGGTTAATAATACTTTGGGATCAAAATGACCCCCAAATTCTATGATTTAAGCTGTTTTTTAGTGTTTTTGGAAAAAAACACCCGAATCCAAAACACACCCGAATCCGACAAAAATAATTCGGTGAGGTTTTGCCAAAACGCGTTCGAACCCAAAACACGGCCGCGGAACCGAACCCAAAACCAAAACACAAAACCCGAAAAATTTCAGGCGCTCATCTCTAGTATTTACCCTGCACAGAAACAAAATAACCCACCCAAATCTAACTCTCTCTGCACATGTTATATTATAGCTGCCTCCCCTGCAGTGCACATGGTTTTGCCCAATTGCTAACAGAAATCCTGCTGCGATCAACTTGGAATTACCCCCACAGTGCCCCCAAGCTGCGGCACGATTGGCATACTGCGGCTTTGGACAGGATAGCGGCATGCCGCCCCTGTTTTGTAGGTGTGCCGGGGTCTGCAGATTTCCTGGCCCCAGTAGAGGAGTTCTGGCGATCATTCAGATGGTCGATGGTTGCGACCGATGCTGCATCTTAGGGCTCAGCACTCGGGTCTGAGATGCCGGCAGGAGCCGTCCTTTGTCCTTACCCCCCCCCCCCCCCTGCGGCATTAGCATATTGTTGCATCACTGCTGCGTCCTAAGGTGCTACAGCCATGCAGATAGCGTCCATTTCCGTATCAGAGCTATGTGGAAAGGGCTCTTGTCACGCAGAGTATAATAGACAGGCGTCTTATTGCCCACGTGCTTTGTAAGACCTGGGTCCAAACAGCAAAGGTGTGGCCATCTGTGTGTCTATTTCACTGTAAGGAACCAAGGTCCTGCTCTATCAGACTTATACACCTGGTAACTGCTGTCACATCGGAGGTATGCTACCTGGTATAGAGCTCACCTGCCCGCGACTTGCGGCTTTTACAGGTGAGACAGCCGCCGAGCATGGCTGCTGCAAAACTACCAGGAAAGCAGCTGACACGGGTTACACCGGGGTGCATGAGAAGATGTGTAGACATAGGCGTAGTGAATGTATAGCATGTGGCCGTGTTATTAGAAGCAGGCATGGGAAGGTGAGCCTATCACCCATGTCATGGCAAGCCTTTCATGTTCTGACGGGTATTAATCCCCCTCCCTCCTGAGGATGGTCTCCATTAGCCCAATACAAGGGCTTTGAAGATAGGGAAATGTCGAATACAACTCTGCCCCTCAGCTGACAGTGCGGCCACAGGTTAACCCCTCGCTGTCCCAGGTCTCACAGCTGCTCACCCCTGACATGGCGGGTTGCAGTCAGTATGGCACTCCTGCAGGGTCAGAGGTGGCCTCTTCATCATTCTGTGAGCTGGCCTGTGCCACTGTGTGACAGCAGAGGGACCCACTCCACAGGTCAGAGGTCGCCTCCGTCTTTGTCAGCAGATGGGGCAGACCCTGCTGTAGCCCTTCCCTGGGAACAATACAATCTAGATTCCATTTCACCTCATTCAAATGAAAAAGCTGACACCATCTTTGTGATAGCCCCACGGAGGACTGCGCTGTCCCCCAGCAGAGGGGAGTGCGGCTGTACTGGGGGTAATGAGTGCACTGATGGCAGGCTGGCGGCCTGAGGCCCCGGGGGATCATCTCCCTGATTATCATTAAGGGGGGGGGGCAGATGAGAAGTGTGTCGGTCTGCTCACTTGTATTCATCCCTTTCTCCAGCCATGGGGGGTCATTCCGAGTTGATCGCTCGCTAGCAGTTTTTAGCCGCCGCCCACTGGGAGTGTATTTTAGCTTAGCAGAAGTGCGGACGGTTGTATCGCAGAGCGCCTGCAAAATAATTGTGTGTAGTTTCAGAGTAGCTCAAAACCTACTCAGCGCTTGCGATCACTTCAGACTATTCAGTTCCTGATTTGACGTCACACACCCTCCCAACGTTTGCCCAGCCACTCCTGTGTTTTTCCTGGCACGCCTGCGTTTTTCCGAACACTCCCTGAAAACGGTCAGTTGCCACCCAGAAATGCCCACTTCATGTCAATCACTCTGCGGCCAGCTGTGCGACTGAAAAGCTTCGCTAGACCCTGTGCAAAACTACATCGTTTGTTGTGCCTGTACATCGCGCGTGCACATTGCGCCACATACGCATGCGCAGAACTGCCGTTTTTAAGCCTGATCGCTGCGCTGCGAACAAATGCAGCTAGCGATCAACTCTGAATGACCCCCATGGTCACACGTGCACCTAGTTCATACCAAGTAGTTTGGCGCAGGTCGCTGTTATTACCGCCTCCGGCCTGCTTTGGGGCTTGTTTACTTGGATAATCTCTATCTAGACATTATTGGTCTGTCGCTGCGCTTATGTGTTACGTGGAAGAGATCGCGCTGAGAGTGACCGGAGGGTTTGTTACTGTCATTAATGGAAAGATCCGGTTCTCCCTATAAAGTGTGGGATTGGCTGTAAAATGCGCATGGTTTATAGACCAAGAATTAGGAGTGAATATAATGAAGTGGGGGAGGGGGTGCGTGTTTCAGCAGATGGGTCTGATCGTGCCGCAGCTGAAGAGACTCAATGGCGCAAAAATGAACGTCAGCTGGAGACTGATCTGGAGATATGTCTGCAAGACACCGCTTGTTTCATCTACCTGTAGGTGCAGCTCATATAGGGAGATTAGGATTTATTACATGCAGACATTAGTGCTTTCTCAGCTACGGCTAATGCGGGGTGTCAGCACAAGGGGATCCGGACGGGATCACGGCAGTCGCAATACCGACGCCGGAAACCCGACACTCATTCATAATGTCGACATCAGAATGTTGACCTGGTTCAAACTGTTGACAAGCACCAGGTAGACATCCTCAGACTGCAGACAATGCACATAACGTGTTCAGAACACTTAATAAGAGGCGTCTATCTGAAAGCAGCGGAATAAGAGGCATCTATCTGCAAGCGGCGGAATAAGAGGCGTCCATTTGCAAGCGGCGGAATAAGAGGCGTCCATTTGCAAGCGGCGGAATAAGAGGCGTCCATCTGCAAGCGGCGGAATAAGAGGCGTCTATCTGCAAGCGGCGGAATAAGAGGCGTCTATCTGCAAGCGGCGGAATAAGAGGCGTCTATCTGCAAGCAGCGGAATAAGATTAGTCTATCTGCAAGCAGCGGAATAAGAGGTATCTATTTGCAATCAGATACCTCTTATTCCGCTGATTGCAGATAGATACCTCTTATTCCGCTGCTTGCAGATAGATAGCTCTTATTCCGCTATCTGCAAGCAGCAGAATAAGAGGTATCTGTCTGCAAGCAGTTGAATAAGAGGTACAGTATCTTTCTGCAAGCAGCAGAATAAGAGGTATCTATCTATCTATCTATCTATCTATCTATCTATCTATCTATCTATCTATCTATCTGCAAGCAGTGGAATAAGAGGTATCTGTCTGCAAGCAGTTGGATAAGAGGTACAGTATCTTTCTGCAAGCAGCAGAATAAGAGGTATCTATCTATCTGCAAGCAGTGGAATAAGAGGTATCTGTCTGCAAGCAGGGGAATATGAGGTGCAGTATCTATCTGCAAGCAGCAGAATAAGATGTATCTATCTGCATGCAGTGAAATACAAGGTACAGTATCTATCTGCGAGCAGTGGAATAAGATGTATCTGTCTGCAAGCAGCGGAATATGAGGTACAGTATCTATCTGCAAGCAGTGAAATAGGCAAACACTTGTCCCACTTGGAGCTGTTTAGAATTGGGATGATGCACCACAGGGGGCACTTGGAAAGTATTTACTGTTATCAGGATAAGTGACAGCAGAGGGGTGAGAAACGTAATGGAATTAGCAGCTTGCTGTACTGTGAGGCGGTGACCTTATGGTGCCTGATGAACTAAGCGTTTGCTCCAGTGTATGTGCTTGGTGCAGTACTAGGAGCAGAGCCACATAAGACATGAGCTGCACATACACTGAGGTAAGACGAGACATGAGCTGCACATACACTGAGGTAAGACGCGACATGAGCTGCACATACACTGAGGTAAGACGAGACATGAGCTGCACATACACTGAGGTAAGACTAGACATGAGCTGCAATGCACATACACTGAGGTAAGACGAGACATGAGCTGCACATACACTGAGGTAAGACGAGACATGAGCTGCAATGCACATACACTGAGGTAAGACGAGACATGAGCTGCACATACACTGAGGTAAGACGAGACATGAGCTGCACATACACTGAGGTAAGACGAGACATGAGCTGCACATACACTGAGGTAAGACGAGACATGAGCTGCAATGCACATACACTGAGGTAAGAGGAGACATGAGCTGCACATACACTGAGGTAAGACGAGACATGAGCTGCACATACACTGAGGTAAGACGAGACATGAGCTGCACATACACTGAGGTAAGACGAGACATGAGCTGCAATGCACATACGCTGAGGTAAGACGAGACATGAGCTGCACATACACTGAGGTAAGACGAGACATGAGCTGCAATGCACATACACTGAGGTAAGACGAGACATGAGCTGCAATGCACATACACTGAGGTAAGACGAGACATGAGCTGCAATGCACATACACTGAGGTGAGACGAGACATGAGCTGCACATACACTGAGGTGAGACGAGACATGAGCTGCACATACACTGAGGTGAGAGGAGACATGAGCTGCACATACACTGAGGTGAGAGGAGACATGAGCTGCACATACACTGAGGTGAGACGAGACATGAGTTGCACATACACTGAGGTGAGACGAGACATGAGCTGCACATACACTGAGGTGAGAGGAGACATGAGCTGCACATACACTGAGGTAAGAGGAGACGTGAGCTGCACATACACTGAGGTAAGAGGAGACGTGAGCTGCACATACACTGAGGTAAGAGGAGACGTGAGCTGCACATACACTGAGGTAAGAGGAGACGTGAGCTGCACATACACTGAGGTAAGAGGAGACATGAGCTGCAATGCACATACACTGAGGTAAGACGAGACATGAGCTGCACATACACTGAGGTAAGAGGAGACGTGAGCTGCACATACACTGAGGTAAGAGGAGACGTGAGCTGCACATACACTGAGGTAAGAGGAGACGTGAGCTGCACATACACTGAGGTAAGAGGAGACGTGAGCTGCACATACACTGAGGTAAGAGGAGACGTGAGCTGCACATACACTGAGGTGAGACGAGACATGAGCTGCACATACACTGAGGTGAGACGAGACATGAGCTGCACATACACTGAGGTGAGACGAGACGTGAGCTGCACATACACTGAGGTGAGAGGAGACGTGAGCTGCACATACACTGAGGTGAGAGGAGACGTGAGCTGCACATACACTGAGGTGAGAGGAGACGTGAGCTGCACATACACTGAGGTGAGAGGAGACGTGAGCTGCACATACACTGAGGTGAGAGGAGACGTGAGCTGCACATACACTGAGGTGAGAGGAGACGTGAGCTGCACATACACTGAGGTGAGAGGAGACATGAGCTGCACATACACTGAGGTGAGACGAGACATGAGCTGCACATACACTGAGGTGAGAGGAGACATGAGCTGCACATACACTGAGGTGAGAGGAGACATGAGCTGCACATACACTGAGGTGAGACGAGACATGAGCTGCACATACACTGAGGTGAGAGGAGACATGAGCTGCACATACACTGAGGTGAGAGGAGACATGAGCTGCACATACACTGAGGTGAGAGGAGACATGAGCTGCACATACACTGAGGTGAGAGGAGACGTGAGCTGCACATACACTGAGGTGAGAGGAGACGTGAGCTGCACATACACTGAGGTGAGAGGAGACGTGAGCTGCACATACACTGAGGTGAGAGGAGACGTGAGCTGCACATACACTGAGGTAAGAGGAGACGTGAGCTGCACATACACTGAGGTAAGAGGAGACGTGAGCTGCACATACACTGAGGTAAGAGGAGACGTGAGCTGCACATACACTGAGGTAAGAGGAGACGTGAGCTGCACATACACTGAGGTAAGAGGAGACGTGAGCTGCACATACACTGAGGTAAGAGGAGACGTGAGCTGCACATACACTGAGGTAAGAGGAGACGTGAGCTGCACATACACTGAGGTAAGAGGAGACGTGAGCTGCACATACACTGAGGTAAGAGGAGACGTGAGCTGCACATACACTGAGGTAAGAGGAGACGTGAGCTGCACATACACTGAGGTAAGAGGAGACATGAGCTGCACATACACTGAGGTAAGAGGAGACATGAGCTGCACATACACTGAGGTAAGAAGAGACATGAGCTGCAATGCACATACACTGAGGTAAGAGGAGACATGAGCTGCAATGCACATACACTGAGGTAAGACGAGACATGAGCTGCACATACACTGAGGTAAGAGGAGACGTGAGCTGCACATACACTGAGGTAAGAGGAGACGTGAGCTGCACATACACTGAGGTAAGAGGAGACGTGAGCTGCACATACACTGAGGTAAGAGGAGACGTGAGCTGCACATACACTGAGGTAAGAGGAGACGTGAGCTGCACATACACTGAGGTAAGAGGAGACGTGAGCTGCACATACACTGAGGTAAGAGGAGACGTGAGCTGCACATACACTGAGGTAAGAGGAGACGTGAGCTGCACATACACTGAGGTAAGAGGAGACATGAGCTGCAATGCACATACACTGAGGTGAGAGGAGACATGAGCTGCACATACACTGAGGTGAGAGGAGACATGAGCTGCACATACACTGAGGTGAGAGGAGACATGAGCTGCACATACACTGAGGTGAGAGGAGACATGAGCTGCACATACACTGAGGTGAGAGGAGACATGAGCTGCACATACACTGAGGTGAGAGGAGACATGAGCTGCACATACACTGAGGTGAGAGGAGACATGAGCTGCACATACACTGAGGTGAGAGGAGACATGAGCTGCACATACACTGAGGTGAGAGGAGACATGAGCTGCACATACACTGAGGTGAGAGGAGACATGAGCTGCACATACACTGAGGTGAGAGGAGACATGAGCTGCACATACACTGAGGTGAGACGAGACATGAGCTGCACATACACTGAGGTGAGAGGAGACATGAGCTGCACATACACTGAGGTGAGAGGAGACATGAGCTGCACATACACTGAGGTGAGACGAGACATGAGCTGCACATACACTGAGGTGAGAGGAGACATGAGCTGCACATACACTGAGGTGAGAGGAGACATGAGCTGCACATACACTGAGGTGAGAGGAGACATGAGCTGCACATACACTGAGGTGAGAGGAGACATGAGCTGCACATACACTGAGGTGAGAGGAGACATGAGCTGCACATACACTGAGGTGAGACGAGACATGAGCTGCACATACACTGAGGTGAGAGGAGACATGAGCTGCACATACACTGAGGTGAGAGGAGACATGAGCTGCACATACACTGAGGTGAGACGAGACATGAGCTGCACATACACTGAGGTAAGACGAGACATGAGCTGCAATGCACATACACTGAGGTAAGAGGAGACATGAGCTGCACATACACTGAGGTAAGACGAGACATGAGCTGCACATACACTGAGGTAAGACGAGACATGAGCTGCACATACACTGAGGTAAGACGAGACATGAGCTGCAATGCACATACACTGAGGTAAGACGAGACATGAGCTGCACATACACTGAGGTAAGACGAGACATGAGCTGCAATGCACATACACTGAGGTAAGAGGAGACATGAGCTGCACATACACTGAGGTAAGACGAGACATGAGCTGCACATACACTGAGGTAAGACGAGACATGAGCTGCACATACACTGAGGTAAGACGAGACATGAGCTGCAATGCACATACACTGAGGTAAGACGAGACATGAGCTGCACATACACTGAGGTAAGACGAGACATGAGCTGCAATGCACATACACTGAGGTAAGACGAGACATGAGCTGCAATGCACATACACTGAGGTAAGACGAGACATGAGCTGCAATGCACATACACTGAGGTAAGACGAGACATGAGCTGCACATACACTGAGGTGAGACGAGACATGAGCTGCACATACACTGAGGTGAGAGGAGACATGAGCTGCACATACACTGAGGTGAGAGGAGACATGAGCTGCACATACACTGAGGTGAGACGAGACATGAGTTGCACATACACTGAGGTGAGACGAGACATGAGCTGCACATACACTGAGGTGAGAGGAGACATGAGCTGCACATACACTGAGGTAAGAGGAGACGTGAGCTGCACATACACTGAGGTAAGAGGAGACGTGAGCTGCACATACACTGAGGTAAGAGGAGACGTTAGCTGCACATACACTGAGGTAAGAGGAGACGTGAGCTGCACATACACTGAGGTAAGAGGAGACATGAGCTGCAATGCACATACACTGAGGTAAGACGAGACGTGAGCTGCACATACACTGAGGTAAGAGGAGACGTGAGCTGCACATACACTGAGGTAAGAGGAGACGTGAGCTGCACATACACTGAGGTAAGAGGAGACGTGAGCTGCACATACACTGAGGTAAGAGGAGACGTGAGCTGCACATACACTGAGGTAAGAGGAGACGTGAGCTGCACATACACTGAGGTGAGACGAGACATGAGCTGCACATACACTGAGGTGAGACGAGACGTGAGCTGCACATACACTGAGGTGAGACGAGACGTGAGCTGCACATACACTGAGGTGAGAGGAGACGTGAGCTGCACATACACTGAGGTGAGAGGAGACGTGAGCTGCACATACACTGAGGTGAGAGGAGACGTGAGCTGCACATACACTGAGGTGAGAGGAGACGTGAGCTGCACATACACTGAGGTGAGAGGAGACGTGAGCTGCACATACACTGAGGTGAGAGGAGACGTGAGCTGCACATACACTGAGGTGAGAGGAGACGTGAGCTGCACATACACTGAGGTGAGAGGAGACGTGAGCTGCACATACACTGAGGTGAGAGGAGACGTGAGCTGCACATACACTGAGGTGAGAGGAGACGTGAGCTGCACATACACTGAGGTAAGAGGAGACGTGAGCTGCACATACACTGAGGTAAGAGGAGACGTGAGCTGCACATACACTGAGGTAAGAGGAGACGTGAGCTGCACATACACTGAGGTAAGAGGAGACGTGAGCTGCACATACACTGAGGTAAGAGGAGACGTGAGCTGCACATACACTGAGGTAAGAGGAGACGTGAGCTGCACATACACTGAGGTAAGAGGAGACGTGAGCTGCACATACACTGAGGTAAGAGGAGACGTGAGCTGCACATACACTGAGGTAAGAGGAGACGTGAGCTGCACATACACTGAGGTAAGAGGAGACATGAGCTGCACATACACTGAGGTAAGAGGAGACATGAGCTGCACATACACTGAGGTAAGAAGAGACATGAGCTGCAATGCACATACACTGAGGTAAGAGGAGACATGAGCTGCAATGCACATACACTGAGGTAAGACGAGACGTGAGCTGCACATACACTGAGGTAAGAGGAGACGTGAGCTGCACATACACTGAGGTAAGAGGAGACGTGAGCTGCACATACACTGAGGTAAGAGGAGACGTGAGCTGCACATACACTGAGGTAAGAGGAGACGTGAGCTGCACATACACTGAGGTAAGAGGAGACGTGAGCTGCACATACACTGAGGTAAGAGGAGACGTGAGCTGCACATACACTGAGGTAAGAGGAGACGTGAGCTGCACATACACTGAGGTAAGAGGAGACATGAGCTGCAATGCACATACACTGAGGTGAGAGGAGACATGAGCTGCACATACACTGAGGTGAGAGGAGACATGAGCTGCACATACACTGAGGTGAGAGGAGACATGAGCTGCACATACACTGAGGTGAGAGGAGACATGAGCTGCACATACACTGAGGTGAGAGGAGACATGAGCTGCACATACACTGAGGTGAGAGGAGACATGAGCTGCACATACACTGAGGTGAGAGGAGACATGAGCTGCACATACACTGAGGTGAGAGGAGACATGAGCTGCACATACACTGAGGTGAGAGGAGACATGAGCTGCACATACACTGAGGTGAGAGGAGACATGAGCTGCACATACACTGAGGTGAGAGGAGACATGAGCTGCACATACACTGAGGTGAGAGGAGACATGAGCTGCACATACACTGAGGTGAGAGGAGACATGAGCTGCACATACACTGAGGTGAGACGAGACATGAGCTGCACATACACTGAGGTGAGAGGAGACATGAGCTGCACATACACTGAGGTGAGAGGAGACATGAGCTGCACATACACTGAGGTGAGACGAGACATGAGCTGCACATACACTGAGGTGAGAGGAGACATGAGCTGCACATACACTGAGGTGAGAGGAGACATGAGCTGCACATACACTGAGGTGAGAGGAGACATGAGCTGCACATACACTGAGGTGAGACGAGACATGAGCTGCACATACACTGAGGTGAGACGAGACATGAGCTGCACATACACTGAGGTGAGAGGAGACATGAGCTGCACATACACTGAGGTGAGAGGAGACATGAGCTGCACATACACTGAGGTGAGAGGAGACATGAGCTGCACATACACTGAGGTGAGACGAGACATGAGCTGCACATACACTGAGGTGAGACGAGACATGAGCTGCACATACACTGAGGTGAGAGGAGACATGAGCTGCACATACACTGAGGTAAGACGAGACATGAGCTGCACATACACTGAGGTAAGACGAGACATGAGCTGCAATGCACATACACTGAGGTAAGACGAGACCTGTATGCAGTGATTCTTTCTCTACAGCTTCACTGTCTTCTATGGGACCTGTAGTCACTAGAGGGAACCACTGGGCACAATATTAGCGGAATGCCATCACATCGGCGGCATGTATCAATAAAACCCCACCGGGACATGGGCCCCAAAATGAGCCCCTCCCTGCAACGCGCTGTGTCGGCTGCCGGGTCTTCTGCGCATGCTCAGCGCCGCTGACCATACATGCACAGCGGCCACTTCTGGGGAGGGTTCTGGTGGAACCCTCTGCCGACCAGGTATGCGGTGTGTGACCCATAGGTTACAATGGGCTGCTGAAATTCGGGGGTCATTTACAGGACTGCTTCACATTCCGGATATTGGTAAATCTGGCAGAATCACATTCCCCATAGAAACCTACGGGGGATGCGGGAATGGAGGGGCCTTACTTCTGTGCAGATCCCCCTCTGCTGTGATGGGCGAGGACCGTACCGTAGCAGGGTGACCTGGCGGAGAGTCGCTGAGGCTGCCCGTGATCGCAGCCAGTACACGGGTACCTGACTGTGATACCAGCCTGCAGCGCAGAAGTAGGCGGACGGAGTGTAACAGCGTGCTGTGGGGTTACTGCGTGACGCTGTCTGGCTGTGATCCTGTAATTGATACCAGAGCGTCAGATAAGCACACACACCTGGGGGCAGGACAATACTGATGGATGCCGCAGCTCAGACATGACCCTGCGTTTGATCACTAAGACATGGATCTCATAGAATGGGGAGATGAGCCTTTGATGGTAGAGGGAGACACGGGCATCCAGAGGTACCCCACCTCCCCCCCCCGGGCTCCATCAGGCTGATACCTTCCAGATACAGGATGGAGAAAGCTGTTACTTTCATCTGGCACCACTATGGAGAAAGGCGGAGGGTGGACAGATTGGGGTGAGAGCGGTGCAAATTGATGGCAGATTACACACTCCGAACCCCTGACTGAAGCCGTTCTCCTCCAGGCCTGAGTTCCAGCATGACCGTGTCCCATCTGCCCCCGGAGGTGTCTGTAACCCTCTGGCTGGGCGCAGGGAAACATTTGTCCAGGACAGGAGTGAAATCTTCAAAGCAATCTGTGAACGACACACTAACGCCATCCAATCATGTGCACAGTAACCCCTTCATAGCCAGACAGGTGACGCCCATCCTCCAGACAGTCATTTCCTAATACCCAGCCTAGTGTCACCTCAGGCTCAGCCAAATGCAGAATTCCTCAGATGGAATTACACCACAGTTTCCCAAACTCCATCATTACGGTGCAGGATTTAAGGATATCTGTGCTCCAGCACATGTGGCTTCATTAGTACCTCAGTCAATTTGATTTGACCATTGAGACTCAAGCATGGATATCCTTAGAACCTGGACTGCAATGGCGGAGTTGGGACGCTCTGAATTACCGGGACGCTCATGGATTACGCAGGTTCTGTGGCTGATTAAATGCCAGTGACATGCAGGCTTGTAGTCAGCCAGCCCCAGAACCTGTGTAATTCATGAGTGTCCCGCTGTAAAGGGACAGTAGGGTCAGTAGCGGATCTTGCCACGGGCAAGCAGGATTTTTGCCCAGGGCGCCGCTCTTCTGAGGCGCTGCCGCTGTGGCAAGATCCGCTACTGGTGACTGCCGTGGGGTGCATAATGACGTCATCGCGCACCGCAAGGCATTGTGGGAACGGCCAAAGACACTAGAGGTCATAATTGACCTCTAGTGTCTGTGCGGTGCTATGGGAGAGACGTCATGACGTCTCTCCTATAGATCCGAGGAGCTGCGCCGGCGGCCGGAGACGGAGGACAGCAGCGGTCAGGAAGCAGGAGCGGGGATGGTAAGTATATATTTTTTTCAGGTAATCGGTGCTGCTAGGGGCACAGCTACAGGGGGCACAGCACTGGGGGCACAGCACTGAGGTCACAGCTACAGGGGGCACAGCTACAGGGGGCACAGCACTGAGGTCACAGCTACAGGGGGCACAGCTACAGGGGGCACAGCTACAGGGGGCAAAGCACTGAGGTCACAGCTACAGGGGGCACAGCTACAGGGGGCACAGTTACTGGGGGCACAGCTACGGGGGTCACAGCACTGAGGTCACAGCTACTGGGGGCACAGCTACAGGGGGCACAGCTACAGGGGGCACAGCACTGAGGTCACAGCTACAGGGGGCACAGCTACAGGGGGCACAGTTACTGGGGGCACAGCTACGGGGGGCAAAGCACTGAGGTCACAGCTACAGGGGTCACAGCACTGAGGTCACAGCTACAGGGGTCACAGCACTGAGGTCACAGCTACAGGGGGCACAGCTACAGGGGGCACAGCACTGAGGTCACAGCTACAGGGGGCACAGCACTGAGGTCACAGCTACAGGGGGCACAGCTACAGGGGGCACAGTTACTGGGGGCACAGCTACAGGGGGCAAAGCACTGAGGTCACAGGGGGGGGGGGGAGAGGAGTGCCAGTGGAAACTTTCACCCTGGGCGCCACAAGGTCTAGGACCGACCTGGCGCTGTGACTTTGTGCTGGTGACTGGTCAGGAGTTGGAGGGGACACTGAGGGGCTCGATCACTGACAGCTGCCAGGCCTGTAATAATAAGCAGGGTCACTCCGATTAGTAATATCAGATTTATGACCACACATTGTAATGTAAGGCACTGGACGAGCACTAATAATTACACAGGTCACCTCCCTCGGGCGAGTGCCCTCCAGGCCTCTTGTGTCTCTGTATACACTGACTACACAATGGATGGAATACTAGTAATGGGAATGTCTGTATGCTGAGGGGATCAGATGTGGCTGGAAATGGGGAAATCTGGGCGTATATTCAGTAGGGACACACATAACTAACACTATAGATAAAGACATGAAAGGCTGGGACTGACGAGCTCACACTGCTGTATTAGAGGGTAAGTGGCAGCTCTGTATCACACGGGTGGTCTTCTGTTTGCCGGCGGGCGGGCTCCCGGCGCTCAGTATACCGGCGCCGGGAGCCCGACAGCCGGCATACCGACAATTATTTTCCCTCGTGGGGGTCCA
Organism: Pseudophryne corroboree; assembly: GCF_028390025.1. Taxonomy (NCBI): domain Eukaryota; kingdom Metazoa; phylum Chordata; class Amphibia; order Anura; family Myobatrachidae; genus Pseudophryne; species Pseudophryne corroboree. The sequence goes on along the minus strand of NC_086452.1, from coordinate 477,133,190 downwards.
CGACCCCCATAGAGGGAGAATAAAATAGTGTGGCGCGCGTAGCGCGCCACCGTGCCCGTAGCGTGGCGAGCGCAGCGAGCCCGCAAGGGGCTCATTTGCGCTCGCCAAGCTGTCGGTAAGCCGGCGGTCGGGCTCCCGGCGCCGGGATGCTGGTCGCCGGGAGCCCGACCGCCGGCCAGCCGTAGTGAACCCGTATCACACACGTGTAAAGCTGCAGTCATTTCCCCATTACACCTTCATCCGTCCAGTGCAGTCATATAGACGCTCCCCGGACAGTCTCTGAACTCCACCCTTCTCTGGCTGTCTCAGCTCTTAGGGTTACCATATGCCTTTATACCAGGACACTCATGAGTTACCTTGGTCCTGTGGCTGGCCTGACTTCAAGTCTGCATTTCACCTGGTTTTAAGCAACTAGAGAACCTGTGTAATTTCTGAGTGTCCCGGGTTATGGGATGTATGGTTATCCTACTCTGGGGTGATACAGGTAGCTATAGCAGAAAGTTACAGCATGTATGTCCAGTTACCTCAGGTGCATTATATACTTACCTAGATTATAACAGTACCAACCTTACACATTACTTAGGTCTTACCCTCCCGGCAGCACCTACCCCTAACCTCACCCCACAGCCTAACCCTCCCGGCAGCGCCTACCCCTAACCTCACCCCACAGCCTAACCCTCCCAGCGGTGCCTACCCCTAACCTCACCCCGCAGCCTAACCCTCCTGGCAGCTCCTACCCAGGGCCGTTTCTTGGGGCAGGCGAGCAGTGCAATCGCACTGGGCGCCCGCCGCGGCACTAACTGTGGCTCCCTGCTTCCCCCTCCTATTTCTCCCTGAGTAACCCGCTCGGGGGGCGGAGTTTCACGGAATGACGCGGTTGCGTTGTTACGTCACGACGCAACCCCGTCACTCCGCGAAACTCCCCCTCGAGCGGAGTACAGAGGGGGATCCAAGTTAGGAAGAGGGAAAGGCCGGCGTGAGGAGCGACTGGTGAGGCGGGCCGAAGAGCGGTAATCGCCTCTGTAAGTATTCTCTCTCTCTCTCTCTCAATGTGTAAAATGGGGACACCTGCCGTAATGTGTGAAATGGGGACTTTTTCCTGCCGTAGTGTGGGGTTTAATGTATCAAGGGCATTGCGGTGTGTGGCATAATATGGTGCAGGGGGCATTACTGTGTGGGGCTTAATATGGTAGAATTTTTTTTCCTGTAGTGGTCGTGATCTGTTGGAGCAGGGTCAAAAACTGGATTGTGAGGTAGTCTTTTCAGACGAGGCCATGCCCATTTAAATGAGGCCACACCCATTTAGATGAGGCCATGCCCCCTCGCCGGGTGCGCGCGCAAGTTGTTTTTTTTATCTAGGTGTGTGTGTGTGTGGGGGGGGCACTTTTTATGTCATGGGGGGGGCGCATTTTTAAATCTCGCACTTGGAGACAAATTGGCTAGAAACAGCCCTGCTCCTACCCCTAACCTCACCCCACAGCCTAACCCTCCCAGCGGTGCCTACCCCTAACCTCACCCCACAGCCTAACCCTCCTGGCAGCGCCTACCCCTAACCTCACCCCACAGCCTAACCCTCCCAGCGGTGCCTACCCCTAACCTCACCCCGCAGCCTAACCCTCCCAGCGGTGCCTACCCCTAACCTCACCCCACAGCCTAACCCTCCTGGCAGCGCCTACCCCTAACCTCACCCCACAGCCTAACCCTCCCAGCGGTGCCTACCCCTAACCTCACCCCGCAGCCTAACCCTCCCAGCGGTGCCTACCCCTAACCTCACCCCGCAGCCTAACCCTCCTGGCAGCTCCTACCCCTAAACTCACCCCACAGCCTAACCCTCCCAGCGGTGCCTACCCCTAACCTCACCCCACAGCCTAACCCTCCTGGCAGCGCCTACCCCTAACCTCACCCCACAGCCTAACCCTCCCAGCGGTGCCTACCCCTAACCTCACCCCGCAGCCTAACCCTCCTGGCAGCTCCTACCCCTAACCTCACCCCACAGCCTAACCCTCCCAGCGGTGCCTACCCCTAACCTCACCCCACAGCCTAACCCTCCCGGCAGCGCCTACCCCTAACCTCACCCCACAGCCTAACCCTCCCAGCAGTGCCTACCCCTAACCTCACCCCACAGCCTAACCCTCCCAGCGGTGCCTACCCCTAACCTCACCCCACAGCCTAACCCTCCCAGCAGCGCCTACCCCTAACCTCACCCCACAGCCTAACCCTCCTGGCAGCTCCTACCCCTAACCTCACCCCACAGCCTAACCCTCCCAGCGGTGCCTACCCCTAACCTCACCCCACAGCCTAACCCTCCCGGCAGCGCCTACCCCTAACCTCACCCCACAGCCTAACCCTCCCAGCAGTGCCTACCCCTAACCTCACCCCACAGCCTAACCCTCCCAGCGGTGCCTACCCCTAACCTCACCCCACAGCCTAACCCTCCCGGCAGCGCCTACCCCTAACCTCACCCCACAGCCTAACCCTCCCAGCGGTGCCTACCCCTAACCTCACCCCATAGCCTAACCCTCCCGGCAGCGCCTACCCCTAACCTCACCCCACAGCCTAACCCTCCCAGCGGTGCCTACCCCTAACTTCACCCCGCAGCCTAACCCTCCCGGCAGCTCCTACCCCTAACCTCACCCCACAGCCTAACCCTCCCAGCGGTGCCTACCCCTAACCTCACCCCACAGCCTAACATTCCCAGCGGTGCCTACCTCTAACCTCACCCCACAGCCTAACCCTCCCAGCGGTGCCTACCCCTAACCTCACCCCGCAGCCTAACCCTCCCAGCGATGCCTACCCCTAACCTCACCCCACAGCCTAACCCTCCTGGCAGCTCTTACCCCTAACCTCACCCCACAGCCTAACCCTCCCAGCGGTGCCTACCCCTAACCTCACCCCACAGCCTAACTCTGCCGGCAGCACCTAACCCTAACCTCACCCCACAGCCTAACCCTCCCAGCGGTGCCTACCCCGGGCCCTAACCTCACCCCACAGCCTAACCCTCCCGGCAGCACCTACCCCTAACCTCACCCCGCAGCCTAACATTCCCGCCAGCTCCTACCCCTAACCTCACCCCACAGCCTAACCCTCCCGGCAGCTCTTACCCCTAACCTCACCCCACAGCCTAACCCTCCCGGCAGCTCCTACCCTTAACCTCACCCCGCAGCCTAACCCTCCCGGCAGCTCCTACCCCTAACCTCACCCCGCATCCTAACATTCCCGGCAGCTCCTACCCCTAACCTCACCCCGCAGCCTAACCCTCCCAGCAGTACCTACCCCTAACCTCACCCCACAGCCTAACCCTCCCGGCAGCTCTTACCCCTAACCTCACCCCACAGCCTAACCCTCCCGGCAGCGCTTACCCCTAACCTCACCCCATAGCCTAACCCTCCCAGCGGTGCCTACCCCTAACCTCCCCCGCAGCCTAACCCTCCCGGCAGCTCCTACCCCTAACCTCACCCCGCAGCCTAACCCTCCCGGCAGCTCCTACCCCTAACCTCACCCCACAGCCTAACCCTCCCGGCAGCGCTTACCCCTAAACTCACCCCGCAGCCTAACCCTCCCAGCGGTGCCTACCCCTAACCTCACCCCACAGCCTAACCCTCCCGGCAGCGCTTACCCCTAAACTCACCCCGCAGCCTAACCCTCCCAGCGGTGCCTACCCCTAACCTCACCCCGCAGCCTAACCCTCCCAGCGGCGCCTACCCCTAACCTCACCCCGCAGCCTAACCCTCCTAGCGGTGCCTACCCCTAACCTCACCCCACAGCCTAACCCTCCCGGCAGCACCTACCCCTAACCTCACCCCACAGCCTAACCCTCCCAGCGGTGCCTACCCCTAACCTCCCCCGCAGCCTAACCCTCCCGGCAGCTCCTACCCCTAACCTCACCCCGCAGCCTAACCCTCCCGGCAGCTCCTACCCCTAACCTCACCCCGCATCCTAACATTCCCGGCAGCTCCTACCCCTAACCTCACCCCGCAGCCTAACCCTCCTGGCAGCGCTTACCCCTAACCTCACCTCACAGCCTAACCCTCCTGGCAGCGCTTACCCCTAACCTCACCCCACAGCCTAACCCTCCCGGCAGCGCTTACCCCTAACCTCACCCCACAGCCTAACCCTCCCGGCAGCGCTTACCCCTAACCTCACCCCACAGCCTAACCCTCCCGGCAGCGCTTACCCCTAAACTCACCCCGCAGCCTAACCCTCCCAGCGGTGCCTACCCATAACCTCACCCCACAGCCTAACCCTCCCGGCAGCTCCTACCCCTAACCTCACCCCACAGCCTAACCCTCCCAGCAGTGCCTACCCCTAACCTCACCCCACAGCCTAACCCTCCTGGCAGCTCTTACCCCTAACCTCACCCCACAGCCTAACCCTCCCGGCAGCGCTTACCCCTAACCTCACCCCACAGCCTAACCCTCCCGGCAGCGCTTACCCCTAAACTCACCCCGCAGCCTAACCCTCCCAGCGGTGCCTACCCATAACCTCACCCCACAGCCTAACCCTCCCGGCAGCACCTACCTCTAACCTCACCCCGCAGCCTAACACTCCCAGCGGCGCCTAACCTCACCCCGCAGCCTAAATCTCCCAGCGGCGCCTACCCCTAACCTCACCCCACAGCCTAACCCTCCCGGCAGCACCTACCCCTAACCTCACCCCACAGCCTAACCCTCCCAGCGGTGCCTACCCCTAACCTCACCCCACAGCCTAACCCTCCCGGCAGCACCTACCTCTAACCTCACCCCGCAGCCTAACTCTCCCGGCAGCACCTACCTCTAACCTCACCCCGCAGCCTAACCCTCCTGGCAGCACCTACCCATAACCTCACCCCGCAGCCTAACCCTCCCGGCAGCACCTACCTCTAACCTCACCCCACAGCCATATCCTCCCAGCGGTGCCTACCCCTAACCTAACCTTGCAGCCTAACCCTCCCAGCGGCGCCTACCCCTAACCTCACCCCGCAGCCTAACCCTCCCAGCGGCGCCTAACCTCACCCTGCAGCCTAAATCTCCCAGCGGCACCAACCCCTAACCTCACCCCGCAGCCTAACCCTCCCAGCGGCGCCTACCCCTAACCTCACCCCGCAGCCTAACCCTCCCAGCGGCGCCTACCCCTAACCTCACCCCGCAGCCTAACCCTCCCAGCGGTGCCTACCCCTAACCTCAATCTACAGTCTAACCCTCACGGCAGCACCTACCCCTAACCTCACCCCACAGCCTAACCCTCCCGGCAGCTCCTACCCCTAACCTCACCCCACAGCCTAACCCTCCCAGCAGCTCCTACCCCTAACCTCACTCTACAGTCTAACCCTCACGGCAGCACCTACCCCTAACCTCACCCCACAGCCTAACCCTCCCGGCAGCTCCTACCCCTAACCTCACCCCACAGCCTAACCCTCCCGGCAGCACCTACCCCTAACCTCACCCCGCAGCCTAACATTCCCGCCAGCTCCTACCCCTAACCTCACCCCACAGCCTAACCCTCCCGGCAGCTCTTACCCCTAACCTCACCCCACAGCCTAACCCTCCCGGCAGCTCCTACCCTTAACCTCACCCCGCAGCCTAACCCTCCCGGCAGCTCCTACCCCTAACCTCACCCCGCATCCTAACATTCCCGGCAGCTCCTACCCCTAACCTCACCCCGCAGCCTAACCCTCCCAGCAGTGCCTACCCCTAACCTCACCCCACAGCCTAACCCTCCCGGCAGCTCTTACCCCTAACCTCACCCCACAGCGTAACCCTCCCGGCAGCGCTTACCCCTAACCTCACCCCATAGCCTAACCCTCCCGGCAGCGCTTACCCCTAAACTCACCCCGCAGCCTAACCCTCCCAGCGGTGCCTACCCCTAACCTCACCCCACAGCCTAACCCTCCCGGCAGCACCTACCCCTAACCTCACCCCGCAGCCTAACCCTCCCGGCAGCACCTACCTCTAACCTCACCCCGCAGCCTAACCCTCCCGGCAGCACCTACCTCTAACCTCACCCCGCAGCCTAACCCTCCCGGCAGCACCTACCCCTAACCTAACCCCGCAGCCTTACCCTCCCAGCAGCACCTACCTCTAACCTCACCCCACAGCCATATCCTCCCAGCGGTGCCTACCCCTAACCTCACCTTGCAGCCTAACCCTCCCAGCGGCGCCTACCCCTAACCTCACCCCGCAGCCTAACCCTCCCAGCGGCGCCTACCCCTAACCTCACCCCGCAGCCTAACCCTCCTAGCGGTGCCTACCCCTAACCTCACCCCACAGCCTAACCCTCCCGGCAGCACCTACCCCTAACCTCACCCCACAGCCTAACCCTCCCAGCGGTGCCTACCCCTAACCTCCCCCGCAGCCTAACCCTCCCGGCAGCTCCTACCCCTAACCTCACCCCGCAGCCTAACCCTCCCGGCAGCTCCTACCCCTAACCTCACCCCACAGCCTAACCCTCCCGGCAGCGCTTACCCCTAAACTCACCCCGCAGCCTAACCCTCCCAGCGGTGCCTACCCCTAACCTCACCCCACAGCCTAACCCTCCCGGCAGCGCTTACCCCTAAACTCACCCCGCAGCCTAACCCTCCCAGCGGTGCCTACCCCTAACCTCACCCCGCAGCCTAACCCTCCCAGCGGCGCCTACCCCTAACCTCACCCCGCAGCCTAACCCTCCTAGCGGTGCCTACCCCTAACCTCACCCCACAGCCTAACCCTCCCGGCAGCACCTACCCCTAACCTCACCCCACAGCCTAACCCTCCCAGCGGTGCCTACCCCTAACCTCCCCCGCAGCCTAACCCTCCCGGCAGCTCCTACCCCTATCCTCACCCCGCAGCCTAACCCTCCCGGCAGCTCCTACCCCTAACCTCACCCCGCATCCTAACATTCCCGGCAGCTCCTACCCCTAACCTCACCCCGCAGCCTAACCCTCCTGGCAGCGCTTACCCCTAACCTCACCTCACAGCCTAACCCTCCTGGCAGCGCTTACCCCTAACCTCACCCCACAGCCTAACCCTCCCGGCAGTGCTTACCCCTAACCTCACCCCACAGCCTAACCCTCCCGGCAGCGCTTACCCCTAACCTCACCCCACAGCCTAACCCTCCCGGCAGCGCTTACCCCTAAACTCACCCCGCAGCCTAACCCTCCCAGCGGTGCCTACCCATAACCTCACCCCACAGCCTAACCCTCCCGGCAGCTCCTACCCCTAACCTCACCCCACAGCCTAACCCTCCCAGCAGTGCCTACCCCTAACCTCACCCCACAGCCTAACCCTCCTGGCAGCTCTTACCCCTAACCTCACCCCACAGCCTAACCCTCCCGGCAGCGCTTACCCCTAACCTCACCCCACAGCCTAACCCTCCCGGCAGCGCTTACCCCTAAACTCACCCCGCAGCCTAACCCTCCCAGCGGTGCCTACCCATAACCTCACCCCACAGCCTAACCCTCCCGGCAGCACCTACCCCTAACCTCACCCTGCAGCCTAACCCTCCCGGCAGCACCTACCTCTAACCTCACCCCGCAGCCTAACACTCCCAGCGGCGCCTAACCTCACCCCGCAGCCTAAATCTCCCAGCGGCGCCTACCCCTAACCTCACCCCACAGCCTAACCCTCCCGGCAGCACCTACCCCTAACCTCACCCCACAGCCTAACCCTCCCAGCGGTGCCTACCCCTAACCTCACCCCACAGCCTAACCCTCCCGGCAGCACCTACCTCTAACCTCACCCCGCAGCCTAACTCTCCCGGCAGCACCTACCTCTAACCTCACCCCGCAGCCTAACCCTCCTGGCAGCACCTACCCATAACCTCACCGAGCAGCCTAACCCTCCCGGCAGCACCTACCTCTAACCTCACCCCACAGCGATATCCTCCCAGCGGTGCCTACCCCTAACCTAACCTTGCAGCCTAACCCTCCCAGCGGCGCCTACCCCTAACCTCACCCCGCAGCCTAACCCTCCCAGCGGCGCCTAACCTCACCCTGCAGCCTAAATCTCCCAGCGGCGCCAACCCCTAACCTCACCCCGCAGCCTAACCCTCCCAGCGGCGCCTACCCCTAACCTCACCCCGCAGCCTAACCCTCCCTGCGGCGCCTACCCCTAACCTCACCCCGCAGCCTAACCCTCCCAGCGGTGCCTACCCCTAACCTCAATCTACAGTCTAACCCTCACGGCAGCACCTACCCCTAACCTCACCCCACAGCCTAACCCTCCCGGCAGCTCCTACCCCTAACCTCACCCCACAGCCTAACCCTCCCAGCAGCTCCTACCCCTAACCTCACTCTACAGTCTAACCCTCACGGCAGCACCTACCCCTAACCTCACCCCACAGCCTAACCCTCCCGGCAGCTCCTACCCCTAACCTCACCCCACAGCCTAACCCTCCCGGCAGCTCCTTCCCCTAACCTCACTCTACAGTCTAGCCCTCACGGCAGCACCTACCCCTAACCTCACCCCACAACCTAACACTCCCAGTGGCCCCTAACCTCACTCTACAGTCTAACCCTGCCGGTGGGACATACCCCTAGCCTCACCCCACAGCCTAACCCTCCCAGTGGCACCTAACCCTAGCTGACAGCATCTTCAGACTGCTAACATATCACATGGCGACCTTTCAGAAATCTAAAATTTTCAAACTTTATGTACACTGTGGGGCCACTCCCTGTTTCTCAAAAGCATTGCCGAGGTCCCAGCAATAGGTGGCTGTTGATATGCCAATCATTGATCACACCGCCACCTGCCGTAGCGCACAGCATAGTGAGGAGCCGTCTCCCATGTGACGATGTGTACTGATCTCTGGAGTAGTCCTTACAGCTGGGATGAACAATGCGATCTGTATATATGGTCGTATTCACCAACAGATGCTATTAGTCAGTTTAGTGGCGCAAACAGAAGACTAAGTGGTAGATTTACTAAGCGCCGGCTGTGCAGTGATTTTGATACCCCTGCACATTGCACTGCATTTACTATTCTGCGGTTTGGATGGGATTTTTCTTCTTTTACCCACATCTCACCGCAGATGGGTGGTTTACGTGGCTGTGCATTGGAAACCAATAACCATAGTGGGTTTTCTGTGGATGGCCATACGCTGCCATGCTTTTCATGTGCTGTAAAATATCACCAGTCTGTCACTACTCTCACAGTCCCGGTATACACAGCTAGTACACGGCCCGGGTACACAGGTACACACAGCTAGGGCACAGTCCCGGTATACACAGCTAGGACATGGCCCCAGTACACACAGCTAGGACACGGTTCCGTACGGTACACACAGCTAGGACACGTTCCCGGTATACACACCTAGGACACGGTTCTGGTACACACAGCTAGGACACGGTTCCGGTACACACAGCTAGGACACGGTTCCGGTACACACAGCTAGGACACGGTTCCGGTACACACAGCTAGGACACGGTTCCGGTACACACAGCTAGGACACGATCCCGGTACACACACAGCTAGGACATGGTCCCGGTACACACAACTGGAACACGGTTCCGGTACACACAGCTAGGACACGGTCCCGTTACACACAGCTAGAACACAGTCTCGGTACACACAGCTAGGACACGGTCCCGTACACAGGTACACACAGCTAGGACACAGTCTCGGTACACACAGCTAGGACACGGTTCCGGTACACACAGCTAGAACACGGTCCCGGTACACACAGCTAGGACACGGTCCCGGTACACACAACTGGAACACGGTTCCGGTACACACAGCTAGGAAACGGTCCCGTTACACACAACTAGAACACGGTCTCGGTACACACAGCTAGGACACGGTCCCGTACACAGGTACACACAGCTAGGACACGGTCCCGGTACACACAGCTAGGACACGGCCCCGGTACACACAGCTAGGGCACGGTCCCGGTACACACAGCTAGGGCACAGTCCCGGTACACACAGCTAGGACACGGTCCCGGTACACACAGTTAGGACACAGTCCCGGTACACACAGCTAGGGCACAATCCTGGTACACACAGCTAGGACATGGTCCCGGTACACACAGCTAGGACATGGTCCCGGTACACACAGCTAGGACACGGTCCCGGTACACACAGCTAAGACACGGTCCCGGTACACACAGCTAGGACACGGTCCCGGTACACACAGCTAGGACACGGTCCCGGTACACACAGCTAGAACACGGTCCCTGTACACACAGCTAGGACACGGTCTCTGTACACACAGCTAGGACACGGTCCCGTTACACACAGCTAGAACACGGTCCCGGTACACAGGTACGTACAGCTAGGACATGGTCCCGGTACACAGGTACACACAGCTAGAACACGGTCTCGGTACACACAGCTAGGGCACAATCCCGGTACACACAGCTAGGGCATAGTCTCCGTACACACAGCTATCACATGGTCCCGGTACACACAGCTAGGACTCAGTCCCACTACACACAGCTAGGACACAGTCCCGGTACATATAGCTAGGACATAGTCCCAGTACACACAGCTAGGACACAGTCTCGGTACACACAGCTAGGACATGGTCCCAGTGCACACAGTTAGGACACAGTCCCAGTACACACAGCTAGGACATGGTTCCGGTACACACAGCTAGGACACGGTCTCGGTACACATAGTTAGGACACGGCCTCCATACACACAGCTAGGACATGGTCCCGGTACACACAGCTAGGACACGCTTCCGGTACACATAGCTAGGACACGGTCCCAGCACACACAGCTAGGGCACAGTCCCTGTACACACAGCTAGGACACGGTCCCGGTACACACAGCTGGAACACGGTCCCGGTACACACAGCTAGGACACGGTCCCGGTACACACAGCTAGGACACAGTCCCAGTACACACAGCTAGGACACTGTCCCGGTACACACAGCTAGGACACGGCCTTGGTACACACAGCTAGGGCACAGTCCCTGTACACACAGCTAGGACACGGTCCTGGTACACACAGCTGGAACACGGTCCCAGTACACACAGCTAGGACACGGTCCCGGTACACACAGCTAGGACACGGTCCCTGTACACACAGCTAGGACATGGTCCCGGTACACAGGTACATACAGCTAGAACACGGTCTCGGTACACACAGCTAGGGCACAATCCCGGTACACACAGCTAGGGCACAGTCTCCGTACACACAGCTAGGACACGGTCACGGTACACACAGCTAGGACACGGTCCCGGTACACACAGCTAGGACATAGTCCCAATACACACAGCTAGGGCACAGTCTCGGTACACACAGCTAGGACATGGTCCCAGTGCACACAGCTAGGACACGGTCCAAGTGCACACAGCTAGGACACAGTCCCGGTACACACAGTTAGGACACGTTTTCGGTACACACAGCTAGGACACGGTCTCGGTACACATAGTTAGGACACGGCCTCCATACACACAGCTAGGACATGATCCCGGTACACACAGCTAGGACACGGTTCCAGAACACATAGCTAGGACACGGTCCCAGCACACACAGCTAGGGCACAGTCCCTGTACACACAGCTAGGACACGGTCCCGGTACACACAGCTGGAACACGGTCCCGGTACACACAGCTGGAACACGGTCCCGGTACACACAGCTAGGACACGGTCCCGGTACACACAGCTAGGACACAGTCCCAGTACACACAGCTAGGACACAGTCCCAGTACACACAGCTAGGACACTGTCCCGGTACACACAGCTAGGACACGGCCTTGGTACACACAGCTAGGGCACAGTCCCTGTACACACAGCTAAGACACGGTCCTGGTACACACAGCTGGAACACGGTCCCAGTACACACAGCTAGGACACGGTCCCGGTACACACAGCTAGGACACTGTCCCGGTACACACAGCTAGGACACGGTCCCAGTACACACAGCTAGGACATGGTCCCGGTACACAGGTACATACAGCTAGGGCACAATCCCGGTACACACAGCTAGGGCACAATCCCGGTACACACAGCTAGGGCACAGTCTCCGTACACACAGCTAGGACACGATCACGGTACACACAGCTAGGACACGGTCCCGGTACACACAGCTAGGACATAGTCCCAATACACACAGCTAGGACACCGTCTCGGTACACACAGCTAGGACATGGTCCCAGTGCACACAGCTAGGACACAGTCCCGGTACACACAGTTAGGACATGGTTCCGGTACACACAGCTAGGACATGGTCTCGGTACACATAGTTAGGACACGGCCTCCATACACACAGCTAGGACATGGTCCTGGTACACACAGCTAGGACACGGTTCCGGAACACACAGCTAGGGCACAGTCCCTGTACACACAGCTAGGACACGGTCCTGGTACACACAGCTGGAACACGGTCCCGGTACACACAGCTAGGACACGGTCCCGGTACACACAGCTAGGACACGGTCCCGGTACACACAGCTAGGACACGGTCCCGGTACACACAGCTAGGACACGGTCCCGGTACACACAGCTAGGACACGGTCCCGGTACACACAGCCTGGACACGGTCTCGGTACACACAGCTAGGACACGGTCCCGTTACACACAGCTAGGACACGGTCCCGTTACACACAGCTAGAACACGGTCCCGGTACACACAGCTAGGACACGGTCCCGGTACACAGGTACATACAGCTAGGACACGGTCCCGGTACACACAGCTAGAACACGGTCCCGGTACACACAGCTAGGGCACAGTCTTCGTACACACAGCTAAGACACTGTCCCGGTACACACAGCTAGGACATGGTCCCGGTACACACCGCTAGGACTCAGTCCCACTACACACAGCTAGGACACAGTCTCAGTACACACAGCTAGGACACGGTCCCAGTGCACACAGCTAGGACACAGTCCCGGTACACACAGCTAGGACACGGTCTTGGTACACACAGTTAGGACACGGTCCCGGTACACACAGCTAGGACACGGTTCCGGAACACACAGCTAGGACACGGTCCCAGCACACACAGCTAGGGCACAGTCCCTGTACACACAGCTAGGACACAGTCTCAGTACACACAGCTAGGACACGGTCCCAGTGCACACAGCTAGGACACAGTCCCGGTACACACAGCTAGGACACGGTCTTGGTACACATAGTTAGGACATGGTCCCGGTACACACAGCTAGGACACGGTTCCGGAACACACAGCTAGGACACGGTCCCAGCACACACAGCTAGGGCACAGTCCCTGTACACACAGCTAGGACACGGTCCTGGTACACACAGCTGGAACACGGCCCCGGTACACACAGCTAGGACACAGTCCCGGTACACATAGCTAGGACACAGTCCCGGTACACACAGCTAGGACACAGTCCCGGTAAACACAGCTAGGACACTGTCCCGGTACACACAGCTAGGACACGGCCCCGGTACACACAGCTAGGACACGGCCCCTGTACACACAGCTAGGACACTGGCCCCTGTACACACAGCTAGGACACTGTCACGGTACACACAGCTAGGACACTGTCCCGGTACACAGGTACATACAGCTAGGACACGGTCCCGGTACACACAGCTAGAACACGGTCTCGGTACACACAGCTAGGGCACAATCCCGGTACACACAGCTAGGGCACAGTCTTCGTACACACAGCTAGGACACTGTCCCGGTACACACAGCTAGGACACGGTCCCGGTACACACAGCTAGGACTCAATCCCACTACACACAGCTAGGACACAGTCCCGGTACAAATAGCTAGGACATAGTCCCAGTACACACAGCTAGGACACGGTCTCAGTACACACAGCTAGGACACGGTCCCAGTGCACACAGCTAGGACACAGTCCCGGTACACACAGCTAGGACACGGTCTTGGTACACATAGTTAGGACACGGTCCCGGTACACACAGCTAGGACACGGTTCCGGAACACACAGCTAGGACACGGTTCCAGCACACACAGCTAGGGCACAGTCCCTGTACACACAGCTAGGACACGGTCCTGGTACACACAGCTGGAACACGGTACCGGTACACACAGCTGGGAAACAGTCCCGGTACACAAAGCTAGGACACAGTCCCGGTACACACAGCTAGGACACAGTCCCGGTACACACAGCTAGGACACTGTCCCAGTACACACAGCTAGGACACGGCCCCGGTACACACAGCTAGGACACGGCCCCTGTACATACAGCTAGGACGCTGTCCCGGTACACACAGCTAGGACACGGTCCCGGTACACACAGCTAGGACACGGCCCCGGTACACACAGCTAGGACACGGCCCCGGTACACACAGCTAGGACACGGCCCCGGTACACACAGCTAGGACACGGCCCCGGTACACACAGCTAGGACACGGTCCCGGCACACACAGCTAGGACACGGCCCCGGCACACACAGCTAGGACACGATCCCTGTACACACAGCTAGGACACGGTCCCTGTACACACAGCTAGGACACGGTCCCGAAGTACAGACGTGATCTGTAGCCCATAGGCTATAATGGGCTACTGCCCTCTTCATATAGTGGTAGCTGTGTGGCCGATATCCGGAATACGTCACAATCCAGATATTGGTGAATCTGACAGCATTGCGTCCCCCATAGGAACCTTTGCGGGATGCGGCGGGAATTGAGGGATCACAGCAGGTATTGGAGATATATGCTGTGGTCCCTCCTACATACATTTGGGGGATACTTCATATTTCCGGCCAAACCTCTGAAAACGGGTGTCTTCAGGGAAACAGTAGTGAATATTGTTTGATAAATGGGACCCTAAATAACAGCAGAATATGCCGGCGCTATATAAGTAACTGTTAATAATGATTAATAATGATACATTTACACGAGGAGTAAGACCAGTCTAGTATATGACATCCCCCTATCGCTGTGTAACCAGGGCTGTGATCTGTGTGCGGCTTTCTCCACCGACGCATCACATGCAGCAGATATAATGCAGTACTGACAGACGGATGAGCTGATGACGCACGGCCTGGTAATCACTGAGGCCTCATTGTGCACACACCGGCCGCAGAGTCTCCTCTCCCGTCATACATGTGTTATTGCTGCACCACACGTAGCTTATTACTCGTACTGCTAGATCCTGACCCTGTGTTGTGTCTATGAGCAGCCTGCCAGGGAGAGGTGGCCGCTGCCCCGGGTGTCACTGCTGCTGTATACATTCTGTGAGCCATCATTCTGGGGTGGCAGTTACTGGGGTGCAGTCTGACCGGTAGTGTTAGGGAAGGTATTGATCTGGTTACTGATGGATCAGACTCATGTGAGTAAAGAGTCCTGGCTGGCGTATCAGTAATGTTACCAGGATCTGGTGTGCCAACGTCACCCCGTCCCCAACATAGCGCACTCCTGTCACTGCAGCTTGGAGCTAGTTCCCATGATGGTTTTCATTCCCATCACCCTGACGGGAAGCACAGTTGGTGTGATGGTTAGTATTGTTGCCTAACAGCACTGAGGTCATGGGTTCATTTTCAACCATGTCCCTAAGTGTGTGGAGTTTGTATGTTCTCCCCATACTTGCGTTGGGTTTCCTCCAGGTACTCTGGTTTCCTCCCACAATCCAAAAATATACTGGTAGGTTAATTGGCTCCCAACAATAATGAACGTGTAGGTGTCCGTGTACATAGAGAGTAGATGGGCCAAGTGGCTCTTTCCTGCCGTCACATTCTATGGGCTAGATGCATCATCGCTTGGAAAGTGATAAAATGGAGAGTGAAAAAGTACCAGCCAATCAGCTTCTAACTGACATTTTTCAAACACAGCCTGTGACATGGCAGGTAAGACCTGATTGGCTGGTGCTTTTTCACCCTCCATTTTATCACTTTCAAAGCGATGATGCATCTAGCCCTATGTTTCTATGTGACTGGAGCTCAAACATATTTATTCCCTTCTAATACCACAATCCCGGAAGTATAGCAGTATAATGGGTAAACGTGGTCCCTGGGTGGGTGTCCCCACACATAGCCAGCAACTCTCTATACAAGGCTACTGTCTAGGGGGGTGACCCAATCCCTGGAACTAGGGAAGCCGCAGCCCTTACAAGCCTGTGTGTCCGTCCTCACCAGGGCCGTCTTTTCGTATGGGCTCAATGGGCTCTTGCCCAAGGGCCCCAGGAGTCTAAGGGCCCTAGACTTGTAGCTGAGGGTCCCCTCTTTCCAGGGGTACCAGATTTTTGAAAATCGGCCCTGGGGAACCAGAGATATCGGACTTCGAAGCAGTGGTCCCCATCCAAGACTGTTAATTGCTCTTCCCAGACCGATATCTTGGGTTCTGTCTGACTTATAGCTTTTCTGAGGGCACTCTCCAAAATATGGGATCTCTTACCTTTCAGTGGACACTGACAGCTTGACTCTACTATGCCCAGAACCGGAGATATAGGCCTCCAAGCAGCTGGTCCCTGCTCCAGCTCCACACATCTGGTTTGCAGTTTTATATTTTCACCGGTGGATTGCTCTGGATCCTGAACTCTGATCCCCAAGTCCCCAGAACCTCCTGAAAGGTGGGACTCTCTAATTTTTTTATCACATTCAAAGCGAAGAAATCTTTTTCCAGGAACTGGAGATATCTGCAGTCAAGCAAGCTGCCCTTCCACCGGAAAATGATGAATATTAAGCCCACGCCACTATCCACCCCTCCCCTATGTATTACACCCCCCTTACCACCTTGGAAGTCATGTACCGGGGCCCATTCATTCAGCCCAATGCCTCTTCTATAGTTTAGTGTTCTCTCTCCCGCCCCATCTTCCACCATCCGTGCAGTAAAGGAGTAATTAGCAGAAATTACTGCTCCAGGTCCTACATGCTGAGCGGAAGTTAGAACACCTCCTACCATCCACTGATAGCACCCCCCACACCTACCGCTGGAGGATGGGTAGGGGGCTCAGTGCATTGCTGTGCCCAGGGGCCTACACTGCTGTTAAGACGGCCCTGGTCCTCACAGCTCCATCACTGACCGTCATATCTACAGAGACGTGAAGGTGGATCAGATGGTAACCTTGGCGACAGCGCCTTCTCCTTAGCGCCGCATGTGGAAGACGGTAAATATTGCGTTCTGCAATTAAAGCAGTCACCTGATCTCATTCATGTAATGATGATTTTATTCATTATTTTGAGAAACGAATTTAGCTACATTTTGACATGGTGACCGTCTCATGATGCCAGGCCCCACTTACCACGCTGTCAAAGTCAGAAAAATATCACGATGCACACTGCCATATTTGCACCTCATATGTGTCCCTGCTGCGCATGCGTGCGCTCTCCCGTGCGTGCGCATACTCGCTGTTGCGGGCACCCGCAGGCGCATGGTATGCGCATTTACGGTAGAGATTGTATGCGTCTAGCGGGCGACTCTTTCGTTACATATTTTCTCCACATAATGTATTTTGTAGATTATGGTCCCTTTGATAGAATCTGAAAGTTTGGTTAATGTAGCATGTTCATGGACAGAGAAATCCCTCTTTGTTTGATACGAAGGGTCAGACAGGAGTAATACAGTGGTGTTTAGTATCCATCGGAAGAATATTTAATTAGCAATATTCCGGTGTTGGTTTGAAACAGATTAATCGCTCGTGCGAATAGTTATGGACATAAGAAGTTTATGTCCATTTACTATTATTTGCACTTACTTATCCATGCGGCGGGAAACCTAGCTTCCCACCCACCTGAGCAGTTGGAAGTAGACACAGCCCACCTGTATGAATCAACCTATGACCTTTTGTTATAATACGAAGAGGAATTCCTGTGTCCAATAAATAATGAGATTGTAGGGACCATTGAATTGTATTGTGTGTGGGGCATAAATAGACAAGCCGATCACATCCAGCTCTCACTCTTCAACGGTTCTCATTGCTGAAAATCGGGAGCTGGATGTCCAGAGGCGCATGCGATCGTTCCCCTTTGTGCGTAAGTTTTCTCCGCAATCATATTGTTTTTCTTGTTATTGTGAGCCATATCTCTCTCTCTCTTCTCCTCTTTCTCTCGTATTCTCTTAAACGTAATAGTATTGTATTGTATTTCCTGTGTAGTTACCTGGTTAGTTAGTCTATGTTATATTGTAGTGTATGACTTGTATTGTATTATTCTTTTTTTTGCAAGTATAACATTCATATAAGGCGTTAGACCCTAAGCCCGGTAGTTGTGTATTCCTTATAGTGTTAAGTATTCTCAGAGCGTCGGTGACGCTCGAACAGCTTTTAAGTTAATAAGGTTACACTGTGTTACATCTACACCCTATCTCTACACTAAGGTTTTACTGCATATTACATTGTTTATGGTTCAGATATAAAGGTTTAACATTGTGAGCATCTGCGCCGCTCGTGATCTCCTCGTGGTCTCGAGCGTCCGCTACGCTGATAGCGTAGCATTACGGTAGTCGCTCACCTATAAGTGTGCCCGATACCAACAGCGTATTCTCGCGAGCGTTTGTGTCGCTCGAGCGGCTCGCTCCCGATACAGCGTCCGCTACACTATAGCGAACCATTACGTTAGTCAGCAGCCAATAGCGTGCCTGCCTGTGATCTCTTGGCCGTGAGCGAACGTGACGCTTGAGCGTCTCGACCACGGCTAAGCGATTGTTACGCAACGTGCGTACCCTTACGGTACTCCATACGTCAATAGCGTACAGTGTTCTTAGGCCTCTTAAAGGGTTTTAAATAAGATAAATATTCAGCTTTATCAATTGGCGGCTCGTCCTGTCCTTCACATATCTCTGCTAGGTAATTTCAGCAGACATTATCCATCAGCAAAGGGCGGGAGATCATATTCTTCGCAGTGCTGACGGGATAAGCGTCTGCTTCGCTTAGTAAAGGGTGCTGAGGGAATCCGGAACCGGAGGTAAGAACAACACGCTAGTGTCTTTTAAAACTGTTTATTTCTATCTTGCGTACGCACACACGCATATCTGCATTTCTTTTTCGTGTATTTTCATATATCACTCTCCTGTTTGCCATTTTATAATTGATAAACGTGCTAAGAGAGATTTTGTCGCTATTTCATAGTTAAAGAGTAAAAGTAATGCATTAAGGCAGCGGTGGCCAACCAGTCAGAGACAAAGAGCCAAGAAATCTTGTTAGGTACATCAAAGAGCCGACTTCGAGCTGAAGGCGCACTTGCAAAAATGGGGTGTGACCTTGTGCCTTCTAGGCCACGCCCCTGGTATAAATACATTGAAAAAGCCAGATCCAACATAAAATACAATGAAAAAGGCACTTCTACATCAAATAATTGAAAAAGCCAGATTCGCATAAAATATATTGAAAAGCCAGATTCACATAATACACTTCAGCTCCTCCACGTGTCACTCCAGCCAGCAACCGCCTGTGTCACTCCAGCCAGCACCCGCCTGTGTATTTGGCTCCCTCAGTTCTCAGTCTACGAAGTGCTGCTGCATGTCTGGCTGGAGTGCAGCGGTTTACAGATCTCTTGTGGTCACGTGACTTTGAGTGTTGGGAGCCACATTTCAATAAAGAAAGAGCCGCATGTGGCTCAAGAGCCACGCGTTGGCCACCACTGCATTAAGGGATAAAGTGTAAAGCGCACACGCAACTCTACCTAAAGGTACAAGGAGAGATTGGTGTGGTGCTCGGTAGATGATCGAGGATCATCTACATTGATAAACGTGTTAGTTGTGTTACGGTGGACATTGGTTTTGTGTACGCGTGTCTCTAACAAAGGGCTGAGACTCGCGTACGCAAAGGCCGATGCACGCAGCGTAAATCACGCAACGGAGCGTCTGGGTACGCCCACGTAACTCAAGTCACAGGATAGTGTTGATTTTTAACAGGCGATAAATAGCGCAACAGGCGATAAATAGCGCAAAACGCGATAAATAGCGCAAATCTATTTTAGTGTCCAAAATTTAGACTAACAGATCCTTCTCCAAATTTACAACACATCTGGTTTAAAGAAAATTTCTGCGCAGAAATAGAAATAGAAACAAAAGTGTACATGTGGTGAGTGAGTGTGTTGTATACAATTTTGAGGTTGAACCACAAGAAAAGTATCGAGTTCTCGTGGAGGTACATACATGTAAGTGACGTGCATGGTGGCTAGGGAGGCATCCCTGGTTAAACATAAAATTTGAGCATTAGAGTGTAGCAGACCAGGAGGTCACACTGTAGCAGCAGACCAGGAGGTCTTATAACAAGACAAGGAGGTCCAGTTACAGCAGACTAAGAAGTCCGCTATAGAGACGAGTAGCACAACACCAAGAAGGGTTGGTGCGGAACCCATATAGGCCATTAAGCTCTGGCTGAAGGAATTCGCAGCCGTAATTTTCGATTCCACTGGTCGCTCCGCACATAAGATTAGTTGCTTATGTGCTGAACGATTGTACCGCACGTAATTGTGTGCATTAGTAAACCTGACCGGTACTATTTGTGTACGAAGGTCATAAACGCTATTTGTACATTTTAACGTGATTTGTGAATTTTTTTTTATTTTAAGGGAAGTTCGCTGGTCACTCAGGAACTATCCAACAACCGATACTTGCTGGGGAACGCGCCCCAGTAAATAAAGGTTCACAGGGGCCCTAGGTTGGGTACAACAGCTCTGGATACAGTGATTGTGTTACTGGCCAACGTGGGCGAGAAGTGAGTGGAGTACTCTGTAAACTTCACCGCCAGCCTGCCCCGGACATCTTGGTTTTTGTAAGGGTTCGCTGAAGAAAAGCAACACCTGCAAGTTATGGGGGCCAGTTGTTCAGGTAGGGGGCGATCAACCTCGGTTCGGGTTGATTTAGTAAACCGACCAATCGGGTCGGCAAGGTATGTAATGTGTGAAAAATACGGTTCACACACAGAGGTTTTATGTGATGAATGGGAAAGAATGACTGTACATGACGGGGAGAAGTTCCCAAGAGTAGGCAGCTTTAGCCCAGAAGTGTTACTAAATCTAAGGAGAAGGATAGGTCTTATTAAACCAGCAAAGAGACGGATCAAACATTATGATTGTTTAAAATTATGGCAACAGGAAAGTGAAATGCAAAGAGAGTTAACTGACATATCCGACTCTCATCTTGGGAGGAGAGATATGGCAATGGAGAGGATTATGGTTGCGGAGAAAGGCACAGTGGTGTACGATAAAAATGCACTTAGTAACTGTATTAAGAATGAAAGTGTAAAATGTAATAATATTTATGAAAGCGAAAATGTAAAAATTACAAATGTTAACCTGTGCAAGTCGCACCCCATGTCAAACTTCCCTCAGGAATACGAGCAAGAAAGTGAACCCAACACGATGTCGGCACCTCTTCCAGCAGCCATCACACAAGACATCCAGGTGGACGCGACCAAATCGGTAAAGGCAATAATCAAACCCCCTAACGGAGGGTCAGGTGAGGTCGTGTCCACAGGTACGTACAATGTTTTATATCACGCACAAACAAATGTACCCCATATTGTAAGACCAAAACAAGGTGATGTGATTGAGTTTAGCCCTGTCAGGGTGACCACAGTCCCCAATGGGAAGACTGACGGTCAGGGAACCATTCCCGTCCAGGACAGTGCAATGCGCTGTCCCTGGTCCCGGACCGAATTGAGATCAATTATGTCTGAATTTCCTGATCCTAGGAAAAATCTAGTCGCATGTCAAAGGTTCATTAAAGAACTAGGAAACTCAACAGAACCCACCAACAAAGATTGGCGGACAGTGCTGAGGGCATGTTTGCCCTCCGGTGTTGACTCTGCGACATTTATTACTGATTGTCAATTAGACACAGAAGTACCTCAAACGGAGGAACACAATCAGGAATGTATTAAGCAGATAAACCAACAGTTGGAAGTATATTTCCCTGCCGTTGTCAAGTGGAATGAAATCTTCTCCACAAGACAAAACGAAAGGGAAAGTATTTCCAATTATTTCAATCGAGCACTGCAAGTAATGGCTAGGAACACTGGGATCACAGACATCAAAACATGCGCACAGCATAGAGAAATAGCGGTTAAGGTATTAATGAATGGTTTAAAGGAGGTATTGAGAACAAGGGTACAGACCACCAACCCAAACTGGAGAAATATCTCAGTGGCCGCATTAAGAGAGGCCGCTATTGATCATGATCGAAATATCACCAGACACAGGGAGTCACAAAGTGATAAGTTAATGGCCGCAAGTATACAGGCCCTAACCACAAGACCACTCCAGCATAAGCCCCAAACCCCTGCGAGAAATTCAAATGTGGAAGTCTGTTACAATTGCCAGAAGGAAGGTCATTTTGCAAGAGATTGTAGATCAGGAAGTAGACAAAAGTCACATCAGCCCCCTA
Organism: Pseudophryne corroboree; assembly: GCF_028390025.1. Taxonomy (NCBI): domain Eukaryota; kingdom Metazoa; phylum Chordata; class Amphibia; order Anura; family Myobatrachidae; genus Pseudophryne; species Pseudophryne corroboree. The sequence continues at coordinate 477,111,023 of NC_086452.1, read as the reverse complement.
GACAACGACATAATCATGGTATCCAAGGAATCAGGGAAGCACAGGGAAAACGGTTGATGGCGATGAGCATCCGAGCGTTTGAAGAGGCATCAAATCAACCAAGACCTCAGGTCATTGACACTTGGAGGAAACCCAGGGTTTGTTACCTTTGTAAAAGAGAAGGGCATTATGCCAGCAACTGCAACAGCCCACATAAAGTCAGACCCCCTAGACATGAAAATGAACAAAAGTTAGGACACACCAAGTTATAATCAGGGATCAGATAGGAAAATTTTGGCCCACACTCATGATATGTAGTCAGGAAAGGTGATCATTAGGACTGATGGTAAGCCTGAGGTTATAGTTAATAAATTGGGAGGTCATTCCCTGAAGACACAGGAATGACCGGGTGAAACGTTGTAAATGTATCTGTGGAATGTTTCTTTTTCTCTCCCCATCTCTGACAATTATTGGTAGGACTCAAACATTGCATGTCTGCTTGGTCTTTGCAGAAGTCTACCAAACCCCAGCATGACCTATCCGCATCAATGTACCCTGGCCAGATACAGAGGGAGGAGTATGGAGGTGCTGGGGGGGAGGGACTGCGCAAGGAAACCATTGGACATGTAGATATGACAGCCTGATGATCTGACAATGTTTTAAAAATGTTTGAAAAATGTTTTTTTTCCTGTTGTTTATTGATGTGTTATGTTATATGTGTATATATATATATATATATATATATATATATATATATATATATATATACATATGTGAACGGTTCTCTCTCTCTTGTTGTTTTTTTTTCCTCTCCCTCTTTTCACTCATGTTTTCATGTTTTAAAAATGGTATGTCACACATCAGTTAGACAAATGGTAATGCAAGATTTTTGCTCCTTACAGAAAGATAGCTGGTTTGGAAGGAATATTGCATCACCGGAATGTTCGTTTGGAAGACTGAGAGACAGCACCTTTGAGATGACAGCAGAACAAGAAGAACGACAAGACTAGAGAACTAATTATCGTAACAAGTTTCTCTCCCCCTCAAACTGTTTTTCTGTACCCCCATTACAAATTTCTTCTTTTCTCCTCCTGTAAGATGGACTTGCCCAAAGAGACTGTGATATGGATTTTCCTGTTGACCATGATGTTGACCAGAGCAGTCTGTTCCGGCGAGAGTACCAGTGAGGTCGAGAAAGGATCCAGAAAGGTTCCGATGACTGAGACAGAGGTGTAAATTTCCAATAGCAACACAACCACCAAGCAAAAGGCGAGTACCGGAAACGATCTAGCAGCCATGTTATTTGTAAACATTGTGAAGGATTGTTAGCTGAAAAGAGAACTGTATCTGTAGACTCTGTGACAATGTAGTTGAGGATGGGTGCATTAAGAAATGCCAATCCAGTTTTAATATCCACATGGACCGGCATCCATTGAGTGACTATCACTCCTTAGTGGGTAGTGTGTGTTAAATCAAACAGATTGTTGGGTATGCTCTCAAGTACCTCAAGGTCATAGCAAATCAGGGCTAGTACCATTTCCTTTAACGGTAGGGGAGGTACTTGAGCTAAATGGTGGGAGACCGGTGGACAGGAGGTTTAATATCTCCAGCCCTCCTAGTTTGAAGCTCCACCAATATCATGTGGATAGATCCCTAGTATGTTTTAACATTTCCAATCCCCGAAAGCCGGGAAATTGGGAAGTGTCATGGAATAACAAAACCATGACCTTTTCACATAGAGCAGATAGAATGCCTACAGATACAGAGCTTATACGCCACATAGCCAGTAGAGGAAAATCTTTCCGATATAGGTATACCCTAGGAAGTAGGTCCATGAGAGTTGGAGAGGTATCACCAGGATACTGTGCACATATCATACAAACAGATACGTGTACTAGACAGATGGGAGAATTAGGGTTAGGAGATTTCACATGGAAGATGTGTAATATGGTTATGTCCTACTCCGTCCCATATGTTCTCCCCGATGATGCATATTTCATATGCGGGAGAAAGGCGTACAAGTGGCTTGCCCCAAACTCTGAAGGATTGTGTTATATTGGAAAAGTATTGCCTGAAGTAATGACTGTATCACATGCCAAAATGAAAGATATACACCGTGTTGCCCAAGCTCCTTATACTCACACTCATTACGAGCACGTAGTTAAACGGCACCTGATAGAAAGAACAGAGCATCCGGCCTCTGACATGATCCATGAATCCACCGGGATTCAGGTTCTAATCGCGTTAGATTTCACTCGCACCGCCAGAGGAGTGTTGAATTATAAATACATATCTGCGCTCGCAAATTTGTTAGACAATATCACAGAAATGTATGATGACACTTTTAGGTATACTGGAAGAGAACTTCAAGCTTATAAAACAGAACTGGTTCAGCATAGAATGGTTCTCAATTATCTCACGGCAGTAACAGGTGGATATTGGCCCTCATTCCGAGTTGATCGGTCGCAAGGCGAATTTAGCAGAGTTACACACGCTAAGCCGCCGCCTACTGGGAGTGAATCTTAGCTTCTTAAAATTGCGACCGATGTATTCGCAATATTGCGATTACTAACTACTTAGCAGTTTCAGAGTAGCTCCAGACTTACTCTGCCTGTGCGATCAGTTCAGTGCTTGTCGTTCCTGGTTGACGTCACAAACACACCCAGCGTTCGCCCAGGCACTCCCACCGTTTCTCCGGCCACTCCTGCGTTTTTTCCGGAAACGGTAGCGTTTTCTGCCACACGCCCCTGAAACGCCGTGTTTCCGCCCAGTAACACCCATTTCCTGTCAATCACATTACGATCGCCGGAGCGAAGAAAAAGCCGTGAGTAAAAATACTTTCTTCATAGTAAAGTTACTTGGCGCAGTCGCAGTGCGAACTTTGCGCATGCGTACTAAGCGGATTTTCACTGCGATGCGATGAAAAAGAACGAGCGAACAACTCGGAATGAGGGCCCTTGTGTCACACTGGCAACGCAGTACGGCGTGAAATGCTGCACATATATAACGAATAGTACCGAGGACCCGGTCGAGGTCATAGACCAAAAGATGGACGATATTCTCCAACTGAAGTGGGAATTTCGCAGGAGACACAATCTCACTCTTGCTGCTGTAGGTAATGAGCTGACTGGTTGGGTGTCATGGTTGAACCCGCGAAATTGGTTCTCTGGTTTAGGAGAATGGGCTCAAGGAGTCATAATGGATGTTGGGAAGTTTCTCCTATGTATCTTAGGTGTTATCATAACGATTGGCTTGATATTTAGATGCGGTCAGGCTTTAACGAAGTGTAAACGAAGTACCAGGGTGATGAGTTTAAGGAGTGAGGAAATTGTAATTCCAATGGATTTGATTTATGACCCAAATGTAGAAACAATGATGTGATGAAAATGCGATTTCTACGGTCCGTTTCTTTCACCTGTTTTTCCGGTTTCCCCAAGGTAAAAAGACCCACTTTTGACGAGGAATTTGATGATCCTGTATACAGACAACGGATGGATTAAAGAAGAAGTTTTGACAACCTTATACACAGAGATTTGATGAACTATGCCATAGACCCCCAGTTTCCCTAGAAATTTTAAAATTACGCTAGCCCAACACTTTTGTAAGTCTATGGACATTGACAAAGCTTTTTGCCCACACCACTTTGGCAAAAGCACAAAGAAGACTGCATTCAACAGACACCGAACAAGACTTCAACCGACAAATGTTCATTAACCTGACATAGAATACCACTGCATTTACCGTAATTATGTCTTTTCTTCATCTCTACAACCTTCAGGTAATTACACACATAGTCGATAGGGAATGCAGGCACAGATATCAGCAATCACATATTCCCCCATTCATGTATCATCAACTAAAATGTGCTCCCCATGTTGTTACAACCACAGCCGAAAAGAGCTCGGTAAAGTTTGACAGCCCATCCACAGACCCGTACCACGGGATAAGAAGGAATTCAAATGTATACTTCGCAATACCTCGAAGCTTGATTTAAAACACGTACGGCACGATGATACATGACCCCCAAACACGGATTCATACACACAGGCTTCTGCTATCTCACTAGGTCATATCCTTTTCCTACCTTCTCCTCTCCTCCCCTACCCAACCATGGAAATGTATTTACACTTGACATATATTTTTCTCTTTTTGAAATGTTTTAGGAAGTGGCAGTTATTGTTGACTGCCAAAGGGTGGACTGTCAAAGTCAGAAAAATATCACGATGCACACTGCCATATTTGCACCTCATATGTGTCCCTGCTGCGCATGCGTGCGCTCTCCCGTGCGTGCGCATACTCGCTGTTGCGGGCACCCGCAGGCGCATGGTATGCGCATTTACGGTAGAGATTGTATGCGTCTAGCGGGCGACTCTTTCGTTACATATTTTCACCACATAATGTATTTTGTAGATTATGGTCCCTTTGATAGAATCTGAAAGTTTGGTTAATGTAGCATGTTCATGGACAGAGAAATCCCTCTTTGTTTGATACGAGGGGTCAGCCAGGAGTAATACAGTGGTGTTTAGTATCCATCGGAAGAATATTTAATTAGCAATATTCCGGTGTTGGTTTGAAACAGATTAATCGCTCGTGCGAATAGTTATGGACATAAGAAGTTTATGTCCATTTACTATTATTTGCACTTACTTATCCATGCGGCGGGAAACCTAGTTTCCCACCCACCTGAGCAGTTGGAAGTAGACACAGCCCACCTGTATGAATCAACCTATGACCTTTTGTTATAATACGAAGAGGAATTCCTGTGTCCAATAAACAATGAGATTGTAGGGACCATTGAATTGTATTGTGTGTGGGGCATAAATAGACAAGCCGATCACATCCAGCTCTCACTCTTCAACGGTTCTCATTGCTGAAAATCGGGAGCTGGATGTCCAGAGGCGCATGCGATCGTTCCCCTTTGTGTGTAAGTTTTCTCCGCAATCATATTGTTTTTCTTGTTATTGTGAGCCATATCTCTCTCTCTCTCTCTCTTCTCCTCTTTCTCTCGTATTCTCTTAAACGTAATAGTATTGTATTGTATTTCCTGTGTAGTTACCTGGTTAGTTAGTCTATGTTATATTGTAGTGTATGACTTGTATTGTATTATTCTTTTTTTTGCAAGTATAACATTCATATAAGGCGTTAGACCCTAAGCCCGGTAGTTGTGTATTCCTTATAGTGTTAAGTATTCTCAGAGCGTCGGTGACGCTCAACAGCTTTTAAGTTAATAAGGTTACACTGTGTTGCATCTACACCCTATCTCTACACTAAGGTTTTACTGCATATTACATTGTTTATGGTTTAGATATAAAGGTTTAACATTGTGAGCGTCTGCGCCGCTCGTGATCTCCTCGTGGTCTCGAGCGTCCGCTACGCTGATAGCGTAGCATTACGGTAGTCGCTCACCTATAAGCGTGCCCGATACCAACAGCGTATTCTCACGAGCGTTTGTGTCGCTCGAGCGGCTCGCTCCCGATACAGCGTCCGCTACACTACAGCGAACCATTACGTTAGTCAGCAGCCAATAGCGTGCCTGCCTGTGATCTCTTGGCCGTGAGCGAACGTGACGCTTGAGCGTCTCGACCACGGCTAAGCGATTGTTACGCAACGTGCGTACCCTTACGGTACTCCATACGTCAATAGCGTACAGTGTTCTTAGGCCTCTTAAAGGGTTTTAAATAAGATAAATATTCAGCTTTATCAACGCACACATCTGACCAGAGGCTCTGTGCCAGAACGTTGCAGCAGATGTACAGACTCCAGACATAGAGGCTGTACAGTGCACCACCACCGCGCAGACAGGGCGTACAGTGCACCACCACCGCGCAGACAGGGCGTACAGTGCACCACCACCGCGCAGACAGGGCTTACAGTGCACCACCACCGCGCAGACAGGGCGTACAGTGCACCACCACCGTGCAGACAGGGCGTACAGTGCACCACCACCGCGCAGACAGGGCGTATCTCATCCCTGACTGAGGGTTTCTTACACTCATACACTGGAACACCATTGCTGCTGTGTCCTTATACATAATATCTCACCCCGGCTCTGCGTTTCTGCGGGTTACAGCTGTGCTGCAGATCACCATAGAGGTAACATATTACATCAGGGATGGGGAACTTTCGATCCTCCAGTTGTTGTTGAACTACACATCCCAGCATGCCCTGCAACAGTTTTAGAATGGCCAAATAGCAAAACTGTAGCAAGGCATGCTGGTATGTGTAGTGCAACAACAGCTGGAGGACCGAAGGATCCCCATCCCTGTATTACATAGTAAGCGAGTTGCAGAAAACTTTCACGTTACCGTCTTATTACATAGGTGGTCATTCCGAGTTCGCTCGTTGCCGTTTTTCACAATGGAGCGATTAGGTGGAAAATGCGCATGCGTTCAGTAATTTAACACAAAACGTTGGAGATTTGCACAAGCACGAGCGACGTTTTTTCATCGCTCGAGTGATCGTAGTATGATTGACAGGAAGTGGGTGTTTCTGGGCGGAAACTGGTCGTTTTCAGGGAGTGTGCTAAAAAACGCAGGCGTTCCAGGTAAAAATGCGGGAGTGTCTGGAGAAACGGGGGAGTGGCTGGCCGAACGCAGGGCGTGTTTGTGAAGTCAAACCAGGAACTAAACTGACTGAGCTGAGCGCAATCTAGGAGTAGGTCTGAAACTACTCAGAAACTGGAGGGAATTATTTAGTAGCAATTCTGCTAATCTTTCGTTCGCTATTCTGCTAAGCTAAGATTCACTCCCAGAGGGCGGCGTCCTAGCGTGTGCAATGCTGCTAAAAGCAGCTAGCGAGCGAACAACTCGGAATGACCCCCAAAGTCCCTAAAGTTAGTTTTTCAGTTTCTGAAGTATTTCTGTATTTGTGGAAGTGTTGATAACGATCCAGACAGAGGCCCATTTATCAATAATCGCATATTCAGTGCAACGTGGACCCGATATTAGTGGCCAGGATCGCATTGTGCAATCGTATCGATTGGGTGAAGACCCCGGGCGGGCCCCCTCCTCTGTACAGCACAGTAGTCTTCAGCAATGTCCTGGAGTCCACTGCACATGTGCAGGTCTTTGGAAACATGGCGTCCGTCCATGTTCTGGAGACCAATTTACCTAATGCGCGTGTGCGTCGCCCATTTTCACTGTGATTTTCGCCGCAGCTACAGTGGACTCTGGAGAGGTAAGTATTAAAGTATGGGTGCAGTGTATGCGGTGTGGGGCCCCCTGGAGCCAGGAGCCCACGTGCACCGTGCATTGCGCATATTGGTAAATCTAGCAGCATCACATCCCTATAGAGGCCTATGGGGGATGCGGCTGCTGCGGGAACGGAGGGATCATAGCAGGTAATGGAGATATCTGCCCCAGTCCCTCCTTACATTCAGCGGATCCTTAATATCTGTGTCTAACCTTCCGTGGAAATATCCGCAGATATTGTGTGATAAATGGCTGCATAGAATGGAATGATGCTGGACGTATATATATTAAGGGTCTTTTAGAAACATAGAATGTGGCGACAGATAAGAACCTCTTGGCGCATTTTAGTAACAATATTTACGGCTATTTCCCCTAAAACAACGGTTTAATTCTGAGCACCCATGGGAAAATTCTGAGCACCCATGGGTGCCCGCCGTGGCACTTTTCCCCTGTCCCGACTGCTCCCCCTCCTCCCTGTCATAGTACTCCGCTCGGGGGGCAGAGTTTTGCGGAATTACGCATTTGTGTCGTGATGTCATGGCAAAATGCATCATTTCACGAAACTCCGCCCCCTCCCGAGCAGAAAACTATGACAGCGAGGGAGCGAACGGGCAGGGGAACTGGCAGGCTGACTGTGGCTGGCTGTACACACCCCTGACAATGAGCATTACCCCTGGCAACTGGCATTATACATCCCTGACAACGAGCATTAACCCTAGCAACTAGCATTACCCCTGGCAACTGGCATTATACACCCCTGACAACGAGCATTAACCCTGGAAACTAGCATTACCCCTGGCAACTGGCATTACACACCCCAGACAACGAGCATTACCCCTGGCAACTAGCATTACCCCTGGCAACTGGCATTATACACCCCTGGCAACTAGCATTAACCCTGGCAACTAGCATTACCCCTGGCAACTAGCATTACACATCCCTGGCAACTAGCAGTTACTACACATCCCTGGCAACTAGCATTACACATCCCTAGCAACTAGCATTAACCCTGGCAACTAGCATTACCCCTGGCAACTAGCATTAACCCTGGCAACTAGCATTACCCCTGGCAAATAGCATTACCCCTGGCAACTAGCATTACACACCCCTGACAACTAGCATTACCCCTGGCAACTAGCATTACCCCTGGCAACTAGCATTACACACCCCTGACAACGAGCATTAACCCTGGCAACTAGCATTACCCCTGGCCATACTTGCCTACCCTCCCGGAATGGCCGGGAGGCTCCCGAAAAACGGGTGACCCTCCCGGCCCCCCGGTAGAGCAGGAAAGTCTCCCGATATCGCGGGTCACCCCCTGCCTGCCGCCCACTTAACGAGTAAAGTGGGCGGTCCGGGCAGTACACGCCCCCTGCTGTATAATGCCGGTAATCGCGGCATTACACAGCGGGGGCGTGGCTTAAATGATGCGGTCCAGAAGCCATGCCCCGTTCCGCCTCTGGCCCGCCCCCCTGTCACGTCACCTCACTGCCCGCCCCGCCCTGCTGAGCCGACGGGCTGCTCTCTCCCGGAGAGAGCACCCCAGAAGTCGGCAACTATGCCCCTGACAAATAGCATTACCCCTGGCAACTAGCATTACACACCCCTGACAACTAGCATTAACCCTGGCAACTAGCATTACACACCCCTGGCAACTAGCATTAACCCTGACAACTAGCATTATCCCTGGCAACTAGCATTACACACCCCTGGCAACTAGCATTAACCCTGACAACTAGCATTATCCCTGGCAACTAGCATTACCCCTGGCAACTAGCATTACACATCCCTGGCAACTAGCATTACCCCTGGCAACTAGCATTACACATCCCTGGCAACTAGCATTACACATCCCTGGCAACTAGCATTACATACCCCTGACAACTAGCATTACCCCTGGCAACTAGCATTACACATCCCTGACAACTAGCATTACCCCTGGCAACTAGCATTACACTCCCCTGGCAACTAGCATTATCCCTGGCAACTAGCATTACACATCCCTGGCAACTAGCATTACACACCCCTGACAACTAGCATTACCCCTGGCAACTAGCATTATCCCTGGCAACTAGCATTACACATCCCTGGCAACTAGCATTACACACCCCTGACAACTAGCACTACCCCTGGCAACTAGCATTACCCCTGGCAACTAGCATTATCCTTGGCTACTAGCATTACACATCCCTGACAACTAGCATTACCCCTGGCAACTAGCATTATCCTTGGCTACTAGCATTACACATCCCTGACAACTAGCATTAACCCTGGCAACTAGCATTACACACCCCTGACAACTAGCATTAACCCTGGCAACTAGCATTACACATCCCTGGCAACTAGCATTAACCCTGACAACTAGCATTATCCCTGGCAACTAGCATTACACACCCCTGGCAACTAGCATTAACCCTGACAACTAGCATTATCCCTGGCAACTAGCATTGCCCCTGGCAACTAGCATTACACATCCCTGGCAACTAGCATTACCCCTGGCAACTAGCATTACACATCCCTGGCAACTAGCATTACACTCCCCTGGCAACTAGCATTACCCCTGGCAACTAGCATTACCCCTGGCAACTAGCATTACACATCCCTGACAACTAGCATTACCCCTGGCAACTAGCATTACACTCCCCTGGCAACTAGCATTACATACCCCTGACAACTAGCATTACCCCTGGCAACTAGCATTACACATCCCTGACAACTAGCATTACCCCTGGCAACTAGCATTACACTCCCCTGGCAACTAGCATTATCCCTGGCAACTAGCATTACACATCCCTGGCAACTAGCATTACACACCCCTGACAACTAGCATTACCCCTGGCAACTAGCATTATCCCTGGCAACTAGCATTACACATCCCTGGCAACTAGCATTACACACCCCTGACAACTAGCACTACCCCTGGCAACTAGCATTACCCCTGGCAACTAGCATTATCCTTGGCTACTAGCATTACACATCCCTGACAACTAGCATTACCCCTGGCAACTAGCATTACACTCCCCTGGCAACTAGCATTATCCCTGGCAACTAGCATTACACATCCCTGGCAACTAGCATTACACATCCCTGACAACTAGCATTACCCCTGGCAACTAGCATTACACTCCCCTGGCAACTAGCATTACACATCCCTGGCAACTAGCATTACACACCCCTGACAACTAGCATTACCCCTGGCAACTAGCATTATCCCTGGCAACTAGCATTACACATCCCTGGCAACTAGCATTACACACCCCTGGCAACTAGCATTACCCCTGGCAACTAGCATTACCCCTGGCAACTAGCATTATCCCTGGCTACTAGCATTACACTCCCCTGGCAACTTGCATTATCCCTGGCAACTAGCATTACACACCCCTGACAACTAGCATTACCCCTGGCAACTAGCATTATCCCTAGCAACTAGCATTACACATCCCTGGCAACTAGCATTACACACCCCTGACAACTAGCATTACCCCTAGCAACTAGCATTACCCCTGGCAACTAGCATTACCCCTGGCAACTAGCATTATCCCTGGCAACTAGCATTACACATCCCTGGCTACTAGCATTACACACCCCTGACAACTAGCATTACCCCTGGCAACTAGCATTATCCCTGGCAACTAGCATTACACATCCCTGGCAACTAGCATTACACACCCCTGACAACTAGCATTATCCCTGCCTACTAGCATTACACATCCCTGACAACTAGCATTATCCCTGGCAACTAGCATTACCCCTGGCAACGCGCATAACACATCCCTGGCAACTAGCATTACCCCTGGCAACTAGCATTACCCCTGACAACGAGCGTTACCCCTGGCAACTAGCATTACACATCCCTGGCAACTAGCATTACCCCTGGCAACGAGCATTACCCCTGGTAAATAGCATTACACATCCCTGGCAACTAGCATTACCCCTGACAACGAGCATTAACCCTGTCAACTAGCATTACACATCCCTGGCAACTAGCATTACCCCTGGCAACTAGCATTACACATCCCTGGCAACTAGCATTACACACCCCTGACAACTAGCATTATCCCTGGCAACTAGCATTACCCCTGGCAACTAGCATTACACATCCCTGGCAACTAGCATTACCCCTGGCAACTAGCATTTCACACCGCTGACAACTAGCATTACCCCTGGCAACTAGCATTACCCCTGGCAACTAGCATTACACATCCCTGGCAACTAGCATTACACATCCTGGCAACTAGCATTACACATCCCTGGCAACTAGCATTACCCACCCCTGGCAACTAGCATTACACATCCCTGGCAACTAGCATTATCCCTGGCAACTAGCATTACACATCCCTGGCAACTAGCATTATCCCTGGCAACTAGCATTACGCATCCCTGGCAACTAGCATTACCCCTGGCAACTAGCATTACACACCCCTGGCAACTAGCATTACACATCGCTGGCAACTAGCATTACCCCTGGCAACTAGCATTACCCCTGGCAACTAGCATTACACACCCCTGGCAACTAGCATTACACATCCCTGGCAACTAGCATTGCACACCCCTGGCAACTAGCATTACACACCCCTGGTAATGAGTATTACCCCTGGCAACGAGCAAGACACCCAGCCCATGAAACTCCTGGCAATGAGCATGACACACAAAGCATGAAACCCCTGGCAACAAGCAGGCAATTTAAAAGTAATTAGAAGCTTTACTGTATGGCATAATGTATCACGGGCATTACTGTGTGGGGCTTAATATGGTGGAATGTAATTTTTTCCCTGTGGTGGCCGAGGTCTGTTGGTGCAGGCTCAAAAACTGGGGTGTAAGGTCGTCTTTCCTGCGAGGCGTCAGTCCGGTACTGTGCGCGGAGGGGGAGGGGGGCTATCCTCAGATTATTGGCTACCACTCTGTTGTTATTGGCTATTGATTTATAGTTTTTGCACCATGAAATGTTATGTCATGAAGACACTGAGAATAGAGGGAATGATGTCTAACACAGGACAGGGTTTTCCAGAGGACATTTACAGGGGCAATTCCTTCTGAGCCTGTGATTGTCCCTGAAATTGCGGACATGTGAGACGTATGGCGGTGACATGAAAGGCGGCTGCATTGTCTGGTAACGAGGAGATAATCTGCTTTGTTTTCTGTAAAGTCCTCCGCATCATATATCACATAATCCCTCATTCTGACGCTTTGCCATTTCAGCGCGCAAATCCTGAAAACTCGGGATAACCTTAGTGAGACATACAAAGTCTCAATGGTCCCAGTCCCTGCAGTGACAGTGTAGTGACCCTGTGGGAGGCATGGGGGGTGACGCAGAACCCTAATATGTCAGCACCTCCACCCACCTTCCCCTTCTTCCCCCAGATAAAGCTGAACACCTCTCCGGAGTGGGAGGGAAATGGGTGGAAGAGTTTATACCGCAGAGCTTTGTGTAGCATCAAAAGGCACCGCAGATAATAAAGGGGGGGGGGGGGGGGGTGAGGGGCTCAGGTTATACACAGCTCACACCTCACTGAGGCACACAGTACCAGGCAGGTGATAAACAGGAATTGGGCAATTCAGAGAGTTCATACAAAACTGCTAATTAACTCAGATCATGGCCTGGAGCCAATAAAGTATCAGAGAAAGCGTTTACCTCCAGCATTCCTCCCAGGAGACGCTTCAATGGCTGCATTATATACACCTCTATAGGGGCCCTGCTCCCTAATATACAGGTACATGCTGCATTATATACACCTCTATAGGGGCCCTGCTCCCTAATATACAGGTACACGCTGCATTATATACACCTCTATAGGGGCCTGCTCCCTAATATACAGGTACACGCTGCATTATATACACCTCTATAGGGGCCCTGCTCCCTAAAATACAGGTACACGCTGCATTATATACACCTCTATAGGGGCCCTGCTCCCTAATATACAGGTACACGCTGCATTATATACACATCTATAGGGGCCCTGCTCCCTAATATACAGGTACACGCTGCATTATATACACCTCTATAGGGGCCTGCTCCCTAATATACAGGTACACGCTGCATTATATACACCTCTATAGGGGCCCTGCTCCCTAATATACAGGTACATGCTGCATTATATACACCTCTATAGGGGCCCTGCTCCCTAATATACAGGTACACGCTGCATTATATACACCTCTATAGGGGCCTGCTCCCTAATATACAGGTACACGCTGCATTATATACACCTCTATAGGGGCCCTGCTCCCTAATATACAGGTACACGCTGCATTATATACACCTCTATAGGGGCCTGCTCCCTAATATACAGGTACACGCTGCATTATATACACCTCTATAGGGGCCCTGCTCCCTAATATACAGGTACACGCTGCATTATATACACCTCTATAGGGGCCCTGCTCCCTAATATACAGGTACACGCTGCATTATATACACCTCTATAGGGGCCTGCTCCCTAATATACAGGTACACGCTGCATTATATACACCTCTATAGGGCCCCTACTCCCTAATATACAGGTACACGCTGCATTATATACACCTCTATAGGGGCCCTGCTCCCTAATATACAGGTACACGCTGCATTATATAACCTCTATAGGGGCCCTGCTCCCTAATATCCAGGTACACGCTGCATTATATACACCTCTATAGGGGTCCTGCTCCCTAATATACAGGACATGGGTGTAAGACTGCAGTAATAGGAGACGCTGCATTATATACACCTCTATAGGGGCCATGCTCCCTAATATATAGGTACACGCTGCATTATATACACCTCTATAGGGGCCCTGCGCCCTAATATACAGGTACACGCTGCATTATATACACCTTTATAGGGGATCTGCTCCCTAATATACAGGACACGGGTGTAAGACTGCAGTAATAGGAGACACGCTGCATTATATACACCTCAATAGGGGCCCTGCTCCTTAATATACAGGTACACGCTGCATTATATACACCTTTATAGGGGCCCTGCTCCCTAATATACAGGTACACGCTGCATTATATACACCTCTATAGGAGCCCTGCTCCCCAATATACAGGTACACGCTGCATTATATACACCTTTATAGGGGCCCTGCTCCCTAATATACAGGTACACGCTGCATTATATACACCTCTATAGGGGCCCTGCTCCCTAAAATACAGGTACACGGGTGTAAGGCTGCAGTAATAGGGGACACGCTGCATTATATACACCTCTATAGGGGCCCTGCTCCCTAATATACAGGACACGGGTGTAAGGCTGCAGTAATAGGGGACACGCTGCATTATATACTCTGATATAGGTGCACTGTTCCCTAATATACAGGGACACGGGTGTAAGACTGCAGTAATAGGAGACACGCTGCATTATATACTCTGATATAGGTGCACTGCTCCCTAATATACAGGGACACGCTGCATTATATACACCTCTATAGGGACCCGGCTGCTCCCTAATATACAGGACACGGGTGTAAGACTGCAGTAATAGGAGGCACGCTGCATTATATACACCTCTATAGGGGCCCTGCTCCATAATATACAGGTACACACTGCATTATATACACCTCTATAGGGGCCCTGCTCCCTAATATACAGGTACACGGGTGTAAGACTGCATTAATAGGGGACACGCTGCATTATATACACCTCTATAGGGGCCCTGCTCCCTAATATACAGGTACACGGGTGTAAGACTGCAGTAATAGGGGACACGCTGCATTATATACACCTCTATAGGGGCCCTGCTCCCTAATATACAGGTACACGGGTGTAAGACTGCAGTAATAGGGGACACGCTGCATTATATACACCTCTATAGGGGCCCTACTCCCTAATATACAGGACACGGGTGTAAGACTGCAGTAATAGGGGACACACTGCATTATATACTCTGATATAGGTGCATTGCTCCCTAATATACAGGGACATGGGTGTAAGACTGCAGTAATAGGGGACACGCTGCATTATATACTCTGATATAGGTGCACTGCTCCCTAATATACAGGGACACGGGTGTAAGGCTGCAGTAATAGGGGACACGCTGCATTATATACTCTGATATAGGTGCACTGCTCCCTAATATACAGGGACACGGGTGTAAGACTGCAGTAATAGGAGACAAACTGCATTATATACTCTGATATAGGTGCACTGCTCCCTAATATACAGGACACGGGTGTAAGGCTGCAGAAATAGGGGACACGCTGCATTATATACTCTGATATAGGTGCACTGCTCCCTAATATACAGGACACGGGTGTAAGGCTGCAGTAATAGGGGGCAAGCTGCACTATATACTCTGATATAGGTGCACTGCTCCCTAATATACAGGACACGGGTGTAAGACTGCAGTAATAGGGGACACGCTGCATTATATACACCTCTATAGGGGCCCTGCTCCCTAATATACAGGTACACCCTGCATTATATACACCTCTATAGGGGCCCTGCTCCCTAATATACAGGTACACGCTGCATTATATACACCTCTATAGGGGCACTGCTCCCTCATATACAGGACACGGGTGTAAGACTGCAGTAATAGGGGACACGCTGCATTATATACTATGATATAGGTGCACTGCTCCCTCATATACAGGACACGGGTGTAAGACCGCAGTAATAGGGGACACGCTGCATTATATACTCTGATATAGGTGCACTACTCCCTAATATACAGGACACGGGTGTAAGGCTGCAGTAATAGGGGACACGCTGCATTATATACTCTGATATAGGTGCACTGCTCCCTAATATACAGGACACGGGTGTAAGGCTGCAGCAATAGGGGACACGCTGCACTATATACTCTGATATAGGTGCACTGCTCCCTAATATACAGGCCACGGGTGTAAGACTGCAGTAATAGGGGACACGCTGCATTATATACACCTCTATAGGGGCCCTGCTCCCTAATATACAGGTACACGCTGCATTATATACACCTCTATAGGGGCCCTGCTCCCTCATATACAGGACACGGGTGTAAGACCGCAATAATAGGAACACGCTGCATTATATACACCTCTATAGGGGCCCTGCTCCCTAATATACAGGACACGGGTGTAAGGCTGCAGTAATAGGGGACACGCTGCATTATATACTCTGATATAGGTGCACTGCTCCCTAATATACAGGACACGTGTATTCGACTGCAGTAATAGGGGACACGCTGCATTATATACTCTGATATAGGTGCACTGCTCCCTAATATACAGGACACGGGTGTAAGGCTGCAGCAATAGGGGACACGCTGCACTATATACTCTGATATAGGTGCACTGCTCCCTAATATACAGGCCACGGGTGTAAGACTGCAGTAATAGGGGACACGCTGCATTATATACACCTCTATAGGGGCCCTGCTCCCTAATATACAGGTACACGCTGCATTATATACACCTCTATAGGGGCCCTGCTCCCTCATATACAGGACACGGGTGTAAGACCGCAATAATAGGAACACGCTGCATTATATACACCTCTATAGGGGCCCTGCTCCCTAATATACAGGACACGGGTGTAAGGCTGAAGTAATAGGGGACACGCTGCATTATATACTCTGATATAGGTGCACTACTCCCTAATATACAGGACACGGGTGTAAGGCTGCAGTAATAGGGGGCAAGCTGCACTATATACTCTGATATAGGTGCACTGCTCCCTAATATACAGGACACGGGTGTAAGGCTGCAGTAATAGGGGACACGCTGCATTATATACTCTGATATAGGTGCACTGCTCCCTAATATACAGGACACGGGTGTAAGGCTGCAGTATTAGGGGACACGCTGCATTAGATACTCTGATATAGGTGCACTGCTCCCTAATATACAGGACACGGGTGTAAGGCTGCAGCAATAAGGGACACGCTGCACTATATACTCTGATATAGGTGCACTGCTCCCTAATATACAGGCCACGGGTGTAAGACTGCAGTATTAGGGGACACGCTGCATTATATACTCTGATATAGGTGCACTGCTCCCTAATATACAGGACACGGGTGTAAGGCTGCAGTATTAGGGGACACGCTGCATTATATACTCTGATATAGGTGCACTGCTCCCTAATATACAGGACACGGGTGTAAGGCTGCAGTAATAGGGGACACGCTGCATTATATACTCTGATATAGGTGCACTGCTCCCTAATATACAGGACACGGGTGTAAGGCTGCAGTATTAGGGGACATGCTGCATTATATACTCTGATATAGGTGCACTGCTCCCTAATATACAGGACACGGGTGTAAGGCTGCAGTATTAGGGGACACGCTGCATTAGATACTCTGATATAGGTGCACTGCTCCCTAATATACAGGACACAGGTGTAAGGCTGCAGTATTAGGGAACACGCTGCATTATATACTCTGATATAGGGGCACTGCTCCCTAATATACAGGACACGGGTGTAAGGCTGCAGCAATAAGGGACACGCTGCACTATATACTCTGATATAGGTGCACTGCTCCCTAATATACAGGACACGGGTGTAAGACTGCAGTAATAGGGGACACGCTGCATTATATACACCTCTATAGGGGCCCTGCTCCCTAATATACAGGTACACGCTGCATTATATACACCTCTATAGGGGCCCTGCTCCCTAATATACAGGTACACGCTGCATTATATACACCTCTATAGGGGCCCTGCTCCCTCATATACAGGACACGGGTGTAAGACCGCAGTAATAGGAACACGCTGCATTATATACACCTCTATAGGGGCCCTGCTCCCTAATATACAGGACACGGGTGTAAGGCTGAAGTAATAGGGGACACGCTGCATTATATACTCTGATATAGGTGCACTACTCCCTAATATACAGGACACGGGTGTAAGGCTGCAGTAATAGGGGACACGCTGCAGGTGCACTGCTCCCTAATATACAGGACACGGGTGTAAGGCTGCAGTATTAGGGGACACGCTGCACTATACACTCTGATATAGGTGCACTGCTCCCCTAATATACAGGACACGGGTGTAAGGCTGAAGTAATAGGGGACACGCTGCATTATATACTCTGATATAGGTGCACTACTCCCTAATATACAGGACACGGGTGTAAGGCTGCAGTAATAGGGGACACGCTGCAGGTGCACTGCTCCCTAATATACAGGACACGGGTGTAAGGCTGCAGTATTAGGGGACACGCTGCATTATATACTCTGATATAGGTGCACTGCTCCCTAATATACAGGACACGGGTGTAAGGCTGCAGTATTAGGGGACACGCTGCATTATATACTCTGATATAGGTGCACTGCTCCCTAATATACAGGACACGGGTGTAAGGCTGCAGTAATAGGGGACACGCTGCACTATATATTCTGATATAGGTGCACTGCTCCCTAATATACAGGACACGGGTGTAAGGCTGCAGTATTAGGGGACACGCTGCATTATATACTCTGATATAGGTGCACTGCTCCCTAATATACAGGACACGGGTGTAAGGCTGCAGTAATAGGGGACACGCTGCACTATATATTCTGATATAGGTGCACTGCTCCCTAATATACAGGACACGGGTGTAAGGCTGCAGTATTAGGGGACACGCTGCATTATATACTCTGATATAGGTGTACTGCTCCCTAATATACAGGACACGGGTGTAAGGCTGCAGTATTAGGGGACACGCTGCATTATATACTCTGATATAGGTGCACTGCTCCCTAATATACAGGGAAAGCTCTCTTCAATGTCAGTGTCAGATACTCCCTTGTGCTGGCTGCTGATCATGCAGAGATTGGGGTCAGCGTCTTTCATTACAGCCACTGAACCAATGGGCCAATACTGTGTATGTATGATAGATAGATAGATAGATAGATAGATAGATAGATAGATAGATAGATAGATAGATAGATAGATAGATACAGACATATATATATATATATATATATATATATACAATACAGAATTCTCCACAATAGTGAAGAGGATAGCACTCTCCAGAATTCAAGTCCAACCAGTCAAAAAAAATATAATATATTTAATGACAAAAAGGAGTCAATCTCACAGTTCCAGAGCGAATTCCGACGTTTCGGTCCACACCAGGACCTTTGTCAAGGAGTATACAACGTGGTCAAATAAGCAGCATAACATCTCAGATAAATGGTGCAGGATACTGGAACTGGAACTGCACCATTTATCTGAGATGTTATGCTGCTTATTTGACCACGTTGTATACTCCTTGACAAAGGTCCTGGTGTGGACCGAAACGTCGGAATTCGCTCTGGAACTGTGAGATTGACTCCTTTTTTTCATTAAATATATTATATTTTTTTTGACTGGTTGGACTTGAATTCTGGAGAGTGCTATCCTCTTCACTATTGTGGAGAATTCTGTATTGTACTATGGGTCCCACCTTAGAGTGGGTTGGATCTTGATTGGCACCCCAGTAGCTGGCTGAGCTGTGTGAGAGTGCAGGGATTTCTGTTCTCTCTCTCTCTCTCACCCTCTCTCTCTCTCTCTCTCTCTCTCTCTCTCTCTCTCTCTCTCTCTCTCTATATATATATATATATATACACCCCCCTGGGACTGTGTTATTTAGACATTTACTAAATAGCTGACACCCTGCAGCTCCCAATCCTGTGTGAGGGATCTGTGCCCCTGTATACCACCAGCGAGCAGGGTCAGTGTAAGTACCATCAGTGTACATTGCCACCATATATGCTGCACCCCCGTCTGGCAGTGTAATATGTAGTGGAAGGACGTTGCTGACAGATGTCCGGTCACAGTGAGGAGAACGTTCATTGTGCGCTGTTGGAAACAACGGTTCCATTTTGGGTTTGGGACAGGGGCACAGTAGGGGCACAGTACTTGGGGTCAGCTGGGAACAGGGACTGTCAGTGGTGTCAGAATAGAGGATTTGTGTTGTGTACCGGCCTCATCAGTGTAAGTGTAAAACCCCCTATTTGTATTCCAGCAGAAGACAAGAGAAGCTCAGTCTGGGGCGGCTGTAACCCTTACACAGCAGGAGATCTCCCAGTGTGCGCCCCGGGGTAACACCAAGAGTCCAGTCAGAGCACAGTGGCAGCATTGTCAGGCGGCTGCCCCAGGGGTATCACCATCTAGTCACAGGACTTCTCCAGAAGCTTCATTAACATCCAATTATATCATTAACAGGCTACAGCCTCATGACTGATGCAAATCAGAGGAGAGCCAGACCTGTCTGGTCCCGGCGTTACCCCAGGGCGGAGCACTGACCATCAGTGGTCATTATACATTACAGGTTCTCCGTATTGTGCTTATCTATGTAATGGCTGTGCTGTGCCTACATGGTAAGGTGACCAGTGACTGCATGTACAGCACACGTATGACGCCCCTGGTAACGTAGGGACTGGCCAGGGGCACAGGACAGATGGCAGGGACATCACTGGTTGCCGTGTAAGCAGCATACGGTCATTATTACACCGGATTACTCTATTTCATTCATTCAGACTGAGTGGGTGTAGTGGCTCACGGCAGAGGCCTGGTTTCTGCCCCTGGAGGGGGAATAGCTGACGACTGAGCTCACGCAGACAATATACAGTCTTCAATTGTTTCTATAAAACAGAAATGGGGATTATATTATATCCCCCACCCGACACTAATTAGGACGCTGCCGATACAACTATTGGACGACGCATGATTCAAAAGTTCTGTGAAAGTATGGAGACATCTCTCCTACCAGTCATGTAACACGCCTGTACATATGTTCTGCACGTGTCTTTGTTGGTGTAATGTTGCCTGTGACTCCTGCATGGAAGGAAATCGTATTATATCAGATTATTTCTGGATCAACCGTTTACATAACTCCAACTTCGTGGGGGTACTGGGCACCAGCGAGGGCAGTCTCTGGCATCCTTCCCCTTCCCCGTAATGACCACTTACATGACAACAAGACATTCCGGCCACACAGGGCCGATCCTGCAAATCTGTGCTACCTGGGGAACCGGCGAGAGAGGAACAGGTAATAGGCCGCCAGCAAAGGGGAGGAGTTGCTTAGATCAGTCTGCAGTGTCTGTCATGGCTGGCACTGAGGTCCGCTCACGCTGTTGCTACATATTGTTTCCCACAGCCCCCTGTCACTCCATCTCCACGCCAGAATTCCCGCCAGATTCAGTGTAAGGGCGCAGCCATGTTAGATGCAATCACCTGACTGCTCTCAGCCAGTCAGCACACTGCTCCCAGTCAGCTGACCGCAACTTCCAATGGTAGGGCAGTGGTTCCTATAAAGGGAGCTTTCCGGACAGCCTCAAGCCGCCAGTGCAATGTCACTTCTCCTAAAGACACAGCTCTTATCTGTGTTCCCTGATACTGTGTAGTCATCTGGTTCTAGATTGATTGCCACATAGATTCTGCTCTAGAACATCTCTGGTTCCAGTCCAGTTGCCAAGCCGTTTCCAGTTCATTTAATATTTTTTTTGCAGAATTTTTTAATAAGAAACATTTGTCCTAGGGGTGCTGTGAAAAAATGCTGATACATACCTCCCAACTGTCCTGATTTTCGCGGGACAGTCCCGTTTTTTGGGGTCTGTCCCGCTGTCCCTCCCGCGGGCCACAGTGTCCCGCGGTGGGGGGGCAGTTGGGAGGCTCCCTTTCACTCGCTGCTCTGCTCAGTTCAGAGCAAAGCAGCGGTGAATAGACGCTGTGCGCATGCGCACAGCGTCTATTCCAGTGAGGCAGAGGGACTGGGGGCATGGCCAGCAGCTCACAGAGCGCTGGCCATGCCCCACTGTGACGAAATTTGGAGGCGTGGCCCACGATAGCGGCATCCCGTGAGGCCATGCCCCCTTCACGGTAGACCACGCCCAATTTTTGGCGTCGTCTTGGAGCGATCCGAAAGTTGGGAGGTATGCTGATATTCTAGGGTGCTGTGATTCAAGAAAGTTTGGGAACCACTGGGTTAGATCATTAAACACGTGATACAGACACTAGTATATTTACTACAGAAGTGGTGGTAGTTGTCCTCTCGTAAGTGAAAAGGAGGTAAGCCTCCAGGTCCAAAGGGTATTAATCCAAGAGTAGGTGGAAGTACCAAATGCAGCGCTTCTAGCAATGTTACCCAGACTGTAATATGTAAGGTGTTGTTCCAGGTGGCTGCAGAACGGACGCTACATACAGAAGGCGGTGGGCAGAATATGAACCAGGGATCTGCCAGTCTCACCTCTCAGTAAGGAGATTGATGGCGTTTCTTTCAGTAATCAGTGAACATTGTTGATTATTTGATGACAGATAAGCAGCACGGTGGCGTTGGAGCCTCATATCAGCCATCTCATGCGTTTAATTCTAACCAGGCCCTGTCAGTGGGGAGTTTGTATGTTCTCACCATGTTGTATACGTTTCCTCCACAGTCCAAAAACACACTGGTAGGTTAAATGAATTCTGAATAAATTGGGCCCTAGTGTGTATGCTCTAGTATTTAGACTGTAACACCAAAGGGGAAGGTACGTGTGTGAATGATACGTATTCTCTTTAAAATTCTGCATAATGTGGCATTATATAAATAAACACTAGTAATAAGATAAGAGAAAGCATGGTGGCACAGTGATTAACATTGCTGCTTCACAGCACTGATGTCATGAGTTCCAGCCAGGGCCCTATCTGTGTGGAGTTTGTATGTCTCTCCTGTGTTTGCTAGGCTGCCCTCTGGGTGCTCCAGTTTCCCCTCCCACTGCTGTTGGGTTACTTGGCTTCTGCCTGTGTGACCATGTGACAGGAAATACAGAGTGTAAGCTGCACTGGGGCAGGGCTGATATGTTCCCTGTACGGTCCTACGGTATATGTCTCTGCTATATAAATAACTATAAGCATTTAGACGTGACTAATCAGGGGGGTCAGTGGATAGAGCTTACTTACATTTTAGCAAGGAACTTTTATAATATCTCACAATAATGAATTAATTCTGAAACTGAGCATGCCTGGATTGTCTCAGCGGTATATAAGGGTCTGGCGGTATATAAGGGTTCTGAGCTACACGCAGGCCCGTTGCATTGCCCTCATAGAAATATATGTGTGTATTCACCATTATTGGGTTGCAGCATCTGTGTGGCCGCACTGCCCTTATCCGTCCATCATCCCTGTCAGACACATTTGCTCCAGCGCTATCCTTGTGTAAGAGATTTCTGGTAGATCACCACTGAGTAGTCCGCGGTTCTGCCGACATGCCTCTGGAACACTTCTCCTCCATGTCTACTCACAGTTACACTAATATTATTATTATTATTATTATACAGAAAAAGAGAAAATGCAGGTGCACACTCCAAGCACTAAGAACACTTATAATAAACTCCGCAATTTAGCATGGAGTAAAATTGAGGTTCTTAGCATAATTTTTGCAAAAAATCTGGGCCCACCTACCACGGCCAGGTGACCTCATCAGGTGGGTCCCTAACATTCCTAAGGTTCATGTCCAGAGCACGGGACTCCCCAGGCCGGTACAACACAACCGCCCCAAGGCATCGCACTAGTGAGTAGCAGTACCGTGTTAGAAGGTGTTATATTAGTAAGAAGTAGCAGCTATGAGTCTGATGAGATCGGGATTGTATAGAAGTATGACTCCATTGCGATTGCTGAGTACAAACCCATGGCATCACGGTGGGGGGCGCCGGCAGGAGATGTCCGGGCGGCTCTACGCGCTGCAGGGTGCATGTGACGCACCGCACCCACGTCCCTGCCTACTGTATGACCCTGTGTCCGGGTTTAATAAAAGAGGGATAATTCAGGGTAGGGTGACTGGACTGCTGCATGGCCAGCATAACACAACCTATCAGGGAAGGCCTGGGGAGCTGACCGCAATCCGTGGATCATTATGGGATACATATAGCCGTCACACAGCCGTCACAAGCAGACAGAGCCCTGCACACCATGCGTATTATCACCACTCTATACATAATGAGGCCCTGTCTCCTGCCAGCAGTGCAGCATTAACCCCCGCCTGTCATTGGCATCTGCGAGAGGGTTAACTCTTATCAGAGCTGTCAGCCTACAGGAAACCTGCTCCCCTTCTCCGCACTTCCTCAGGAACACCCTCCCCTATCCTCACCCTCCTGCAGCACTCCTCCTGCCCCTGATTTATTCCTCTCACTTCCTCAGGGCTCCTTCCATGACCCCGGCTTCCTGCCTCAGCTCCCAGGCCCTCTCCCCAGCTCTGTGTGTGGACGTGGGGCTGTGACAGCAGTGGTAGTGGCTGCGCACAGTACTCAGGGCTGGCGGCGGTGCAGGGGGCACGGTGGTTGTATGGATGGCGCTGCCACACGCTCAGCAATTGCTGCTATATTTCTGGCACACAAGTCCTTCAGTGAAAATATAATTTAGATATACCAGGATCCAAACTAAAGTCTGGTGCTCTCCCAGTGTTTGGCGGCAGTCTCCAGGCCTGAGGCAGAGTGATAGGACATAGGCCACCCGTCTGCTCCATATATAGAGTGACAGTCTGCGAGCAGGGCCCTCCTGCCTCTCTGTCTGACTGTCATTGCCCAGTCTTGTCACCAGCTGCACAGTGCTACTGGGTATATATATTATTCCGAACGTCGGTGTCCGCCTATTGACTGCATCCCATATACACATAGATTTGATGCTATATGACGTCATGAGCTGCCATTGTTGGGTTATGATACAGACGGGAACAGGATATGAGGCACAGGAAGGTGTCAGTCAGGTGCAATGCGGCACAGTCTGCTGCTCATACGTGCAGACTCCTGTACGTGACATCTGTAGTCCGGCTGGGGCCACACGCAGCCGTTCTCCCCACGGTGTATATTATTATGTATATTACATGTAGTTTTCTGCAGTAAGAAGACCACCGCGTCACCCCCAGCACCAGGAGAATGAAAGCCCCCGGACGGAGGGGACAGCAGGGGAAGTAGTGTCAGATGGGGAGTGACAGGAGTCGGGGATGGCTGGCAGGTATAGGGGTGTATATATCACCATCAACAATCTATATAGGCATGTGACAGATATATTACTCCTATATCCCCAATGTGAACATTTATATTTTCATGCCAGTTGATGTAAAAGCTTCCGCTGGGAGACAGGCTCCGGTAAGAGGCCATCCCGGAGAAAAGTCGGGAGCAGAGTGATGACTTATTATTATTATTAATACATGTTATTTATATGGCGCCACAAGTGTTTCGCAGCGCCATACAAAGGACAGTACAGGGAGACAGAACTTAGCATTACAGTAAATAAATAACAGAAATGGAGTACAGGTAACAGAGCAGCACAATTCTCATACATAATACAGCTTAGATGTAAGTAGTGAAGGAGTGATCATCGTACTACTAGGGGCTGGCGGCCATAGATAGAGAGGAGCCTTTACCAGCAAGAGAGAAAGCGGTAAAGATGGTCGCTGAGTAGGGGAGAGCTGCGAGTGACATGTGAGGAGAAGAGGGCTTAGATTACAAGAGGAAAGAGGGCCCTGCTCTGAGGAGCTAACAATCTAGTGGGGAGGGGCGACAGACAGATGACAAGAGGTGTAGGCAAGCGCAGAGCCGGCCCTAACCAATATGATGCCCTGGGCAAGATTTTGGCTGGTGCCCCCTAACATCACTGGTTCTGCCTCTGACCCTCACCCCTTTCCCAGCACCATCACCCCTCACCCATAGCAGTCCTTGTACCCCCTATATTTTAAATAGGAACAGTTTGCACATTTGACGCACAGCCCAAAAAGGGGTGTGTTTTTGCTGGAAAGGGGCATGGCCACACAATAGTAACCCCAATTCCAATTACGCCACACAGTACTGCACGTTATTCACATTTGATCATGCGATAGTGTCCATAATTCATATTACATCCCACAGTAGTATCACTTTACCTTATAAATGTTACTCCTCACAGTAGAGCCCCTTATTCACATTACATCACACTGAATTGCTCCTTATTCACATTACACCACACCTTATTGCTCTTTATTCACATTAGACCACACAGTAGTGCCCTTTCTATATGCAACAACACATAGAAGAGCACCTTATACACATAATGCCACACATTAGTAATGCATTTATACACAATTACACACAGTAATTCCCCTTACACATATGAGACACATTAATGTCCTTATAAACATAATGCACCTTACACATTATGACAACCTTTATTAATGCCCTTTTACACATAATGTCCCTTACACATATGGCGCACATTATTAATGCCCTTATACACATAATGACACACATAGTGCCCCCTACACATTTGCTGCACATTATTAATGCCCTTATACACATAATGACACATAAAGTAGTACCCTGTTACACATATGCTGCACATTATTAATGCCCTTATACACATAATGACACATAAAGTAGTACCCTGTTACACATATGCTGCACATTATTAATGCCCTTATACACATAATGACACACATAGTGGCCCTTTACACATATGTTGCACATTATTAATGCATTTTTACATGACACACATAATGCTCCTTACACATATTCTGAACACTACTGTACAACCAACCCACTCACATGCACACAGCACTCACACTGCCACTAACACTGTGACCTCTGCCTCTGCTTGGATACAGATGTGTCCTCATAAATCTTGCCTCAATGCTAACGTTGGGCAATTTTTTTTTTCTTTAATGAAAATGCATCTTATTTGCATTGCTATGTTGTTAGGATGCACAAGCAGCTTCTGCTGATTAAACTGGTATGCAGCATGCCTATATACTGTGTGCGACTGTGGCTGTATCTGCATATGAAATGCTACACACAGAATATAGGCATGCCGCATATCATTTTAATCAGCAGAAGCTGCTGATGCCCCTAGGCATATCAAATGCCCATGGCAATTTCCTAGTTTGCCTATGCCTATGGCCGGCACTGGGCAAGCAGGAGGAAGCCTGATGGCAGTATGTAAGCAAAGCAGAAATGTTCAAGGCGTGGGCAGGGGGATGGAGTAGCAGCCTCAGGGCAGGAGGATGGAGGAGCGGCCTCAGGGCAGGGGGGTGGAGGAGTAGCCTCAGGGCAGGGGGATGGAGGAGCGGCCTCAGGGCAGGGGGGTGGAGGAGTAGCCTCAGGGCAGGGGGATGGAGGAGCGGCCTTAGGGCAGGGGGATGGAGGAGCGGCCTCAGGGCAGGGGGGTGGAGGAGTATGAAGGAGCGGCCTCAGGGCATGGGGGTGGAGGAGTAGCCTCAGGGCATGGGGGTGGAGGAGTATGAAGGAGCGGCCTCAGGGCAGGGGGATGAAGGAGCGGCCTCAGGGCAGGGCGGTGGAAGAGTAGCCTCAGGGCAGGGGATGGAGGAGCGGTCTCAGGGCACGAGGATGGAGGAGCGACCTCAGGGCAGGGGGATGAAGGAGCGGCCTCAGGGCAGGGGGATGGAGGAGAGGCCTCAGGGCAGGGGGATGAAGGAGCGGCCTCAGGGCACGAGGATGGAGGAGCGGCCTCAGGGCAGGGGGGTGGAGGAGGATGAAGGAGCGGCCTCAGGTCAGGCGGGTGGAGGAGTAGCCTCAGGGCAGGGGATGGAGGAGCGGCCTCAGGGCACGAGGATGGAGGAGCGGCCTCAGGGCAGGGGGATGAAGGGGCGGCCTCAGGGCACGAGGATGGAGGAGCGGCCTCAGGGCAGGGGGATGAAGGAGCGGCCTCAGGGCACGAGGATGGAGGAGCGGCCTCAGGGCAGGGGGATGAAGGAGCGGCCTCAGGGCACGAGGATGGAGGAGCGGCCTCAGGGCAGGGGGATGAAGGAGCGGCCTCAGGGCAGGGGGATGGAGCCAGTTTGAAGCTTTGCAAGGTCGGGGAGAGTCTAATGGAGTGGGGGAGCGAGTTCCACCGAAGGGGTGCAGCACGGGCAAAATCTTGAACTCGAGCATGGGAAGCAGTGACCAGGGCAGAGGAGAGGTGACAGTCATTTATCCGGACGATCCCTCTGAAAGAAGATGCGTTCAGCTGCCCTTAGGCTAATGCCAAAGCAGACCCTATAGAATCCTATGGGCGGTGCTTTGCTGTCTGAAATGGGCCGCAGCAGATATCAGAGGTGTCTACTGGTTCCCTCCTTGGTAAATCTCAGGGATCCTTAATATTTGCTGGTACCCCCTGAAAACGGGTGTTTTTGGGAGGGATATCCCACAAATATTCTTTAATAAATATGCCCCTAAATGTGTTGGAAATGAAGAGGGGGTTTGTAGGGGCAGATTAGTTACAGGCAGACCTGGTGTTCCAGGAGAGATGTGGATGAGATGATGAGGACTGTTGGGGCAGTGATTTAGATATGGGTCATAGGGATAGGGAAAGCGTCAGGATGGGGCAGGGCAGTGATTTAGATATGGGGCATAGGGATAGGGAAAGCGTCAGGATGGGGCAGGGCAGTGATTTAGATATGGGGCATAGGGATAGGGAAAGCGTCAGGATGGGGCAGGGCAGTGTCTAAGATATGGGGCATAGGGATAGGGAAAGCGTCAGGATGGGGCAGGGCAGTGACTTAGATATGGGTCATAGGGATAGGGAAAGCGTCAGGATGGGGCAGGGCAGTGATTTAGATATGGGGCATAGGGATAGGGAAAGCGTCAGGATGGGGCAGGGCAGTGTCTAAGATATGGGGCATAGGGATAGGGAAAGCGTCAGGATGGGGCAGGGCAGTGACTTAGATATGGCGCATAGGGATAGGGATAGGGAAAGCGCCAGGATGGGGCAGGGCAGTGACTTAGATATGGGGCATAGGGATAGGGAAAGCGTCAGGATGGGGCAGGGCAGTGACTTAGATAAGGGGCATAGGGATAGGGAAAGCGTCAGGATGGGGCAGGGCAGTGTCTTAGATATGAGGCATAGGGATAGGGAAAGCGTCAGGATGGGGCAGGGCAGTGACTTAGATATGGGGCATAGGGATAGGGATAGGGAAAGCGCCAGGATGGGGCAGGGCAGTGACTTAGATATGGGGCATAGGGATAGGGAAAGCGTCAGGATGGGGCAGGGCAGTGACTTAGATAAGGGGCATAGGGATAGGGAAAGCGTCAGGATGGGGCAGGGCAGTGTCTTAGATATGAGGCATAGGGATAGGGAAAGCGTCAGGATGGGGCAGGGCAGTGACTTAGATATGGGGCATAGGGATAGGGAAAGTGTCAGGATGGGGCAGGGCAGTGTCTTAGATACGGGGCATAGGGATAGGGAAAGCGTCAGGATGAGGCAGGGCAGTGACTTAGATACGGGGCATAGGGATAGGGCAGTTACTTAGATACGGGGCATAGGGATAGGGCAGTGACTTAGATACGGGGCATAGGGATAGGGCAGTGACTTAGATACGGGGCATAGGGATAGGGCAGTGACTTAGATATAGGGCATAGGGATAGGGAAAGCGTCAGGATGGGGCAAAGGGCAGTGACTTAGATATGGGGCATAGGGATAGGGAAAGTGTCAGGATGGGGCACAGGGATAGGGCAGTGTCTTAGATATGGGGCATAGGGATAGGGCAGTGACTTAGATATGGGGCATAGGGATAGGGAAAGCTTCAGGATGGGGCAGTGACTTAGATATGGGGCATAGGGATAGCGTCAGGATGGGGCACAGGGATAGGGCAGTGTCTTAGATATGGGGCATAGGGATAGGGCAGTGACTTAGATATGGGGCATATGGATAGGGAAAGCGTCAGGATGGGGCAGGGCAGTGACTTAGATATGGGGCATAGGGATAGGGCAGTGATTTAGGTATGGGGCATAGGGATAGGGCAGTGATTTAGATATGGGGCATAGGGATAGGGCAGTGATTTAGGTATGGGGCATAGGGATAGGGCAGTGATTTAGATATGGGGCATAGGGATAGGGCAGTGATTTAGATATGGGGCACAGGGATAGGGCAGTGATTTAGGTATGGGGCACAGGGATAGGGAAAGCTTCAGGATGGGGCAGGGCAGTGACTTAGATATGGGGCATAGGGATAGGGCAGTGACTTAGATATGGGGCATAGGGATAGGGCAGTGATTTAGGTATGGGGCACAGGGATAGGGAAAGCGTCAGGATGGGGCAGGGCAGTGACTTAGATACGGGGCATAGGGATAGGGAAAGCGTCAGGATGGGCCAGGGCAGTGACTTAGATACGGGGCATAGGGATAGGGAAAGCGTCAGGATGGGGCAGGGCAGTGACTTAGATACGGGGCATAGGGATAGGGAAAGCGTCAGGATGGGGCAGGGCAGTGACTTAGGTATGGAGCACAGGGATAGGGCAGTGACTTAGATATGGGGCACAGGGATAGGGCAGTGATTTAGGTATGGGGCATAGGGATAGGGCAGTGATTTAGATATGGGGCATAGGGATAGGGCAGTGATTTAGATATGGGGCACAGGGATAGGGCAGTGATTTAGGTATGGGGCACAGGGATAGGGAAAGCTTCAGGATGGGGCAGGGCAGTGACTTAGATATGGGGCATAGGGATAGGGCAGTGACTTAGATATGGGGCATAGGGATAGGGAAGTGATTTAGATATGGGGCATAGGGATAGGGCAGTGACTTAGATATGGGGCATAGGGATAGGGAAGTGATTTAGATATGGGGCATAGGGATAGGGCAGTGATTTAGATATGGGACATAGGGATAGGGCAGTGATTTAGATATGGGGCATAGGGATAGGGCAGTGATTTAGATATGGGGCATAGGGATAGGGCAGTGATTTAGATATGGGGCATAGGGATAGGGCAGTGATTTAGATATGGGGCATAGGGATAGGGCAGTGATTTAGATATGGGACATAGGGATAGGGCAGTGATTTAGATATGGGGCATAGGGATAGGGCAGTGATTTAGATATGGGGCACAGGGATAGGGCAGTGATTTAGATATGGGGCACAGGGATAGGGCAGTGATTTAGATATGGGGCATAGGGATAGGGCAGTGATTTAGATATGGGGCACAGGGATAGGGCAGTGATTTAGGTATGGGGCATAGGGATAGGGCAGTGATTTAGATATGGGGCATAGGAATAGGGCAGTGATTTAGATATGGGGCACAGGGATAGGGCAGTGATTTAGGTATGGGGCATAGGGATAGGGCAGTGATTTATATATGGGGCATAGGG
The DNA here is from genome assembly GCF_028390025.1 of Pseudophryne corroboree. Lineage (NCBI taxonomy): Eukaryota > Metazoa > Chordata > Amphibia > Anura > Myobatrachidae > Pseudophryne > Pseudophryne corroboree. The sequence continues at coordinate 477,079,882 of NC_086452.1, read as the reverse complement.
ATAGGGCAGTGATTTAGATATGGGGCACAGGGATAGGGCAGTGATTTAGATATGGGGCACAGGGATAGGGCAGTGACTTAGGTATGGGGCACAGGGATAGGGCAGTGATTTAGGTATGGGGCATAGGGATAGGGCAGTGATTTAGATATGGGGCACAGGGATAGGGCAGTGATTTAGATATGGGGCACAGGGATAGGGCAGTGATTTAGGTATGGGGCACAGGGATAGGGCAGTGATTTAGGTATGGGGCATAGGGATAGGGCAGTGATTTAGATATGGGGCATAGGGATAGGGCAGTGATTTAGATATGGGGCACAGGGATAGGGCAGTGATT